>NC_080573.1:1508333-1809000 GCF_029962835.1 Magnolia sinica | reverse complement strand
ACTGCAGAGGTTGTTTCCTCATTATCAGTAAGCACCTCTGGTTTATCCTTTCAAGAAAGTTGGGATGTTTCCTCAAGTAATGAGAAAGAAAATGCATCAAAAGAAGTCCCACCAGAAATCGTTTCTACCTTTAGAGAAGATATTGCTTCAAATTCCAACTCATTATCCTCAAGTGATTGTGGTGATAGAACAGAATTTAGTAAGAGACTGTCTGGATCTGATTGCTTGGTTAGTCAAGTTCCCGAGGAAGGGAAACCATCTGGTAGTAGCTCAGTGACCTTTCACGATTCATTCAATCATGAGATTGCTTTAGATCACGCTATGCAAAGATCATTACCTCTTCCAGCAAAGGTGGTGTTTGATGATTTTGATAGTGATGATGACAATGATCTTCCAAAGCCCGTTCATGCTCTTGGACATCAAGTTATGCCTAAGACAGCAGTTGTAGTTGTGAATTCAGACACCAGTCATGCCATCCCCACTTGTGAGTTTAGTCCTTCAAGTGCTGTTGGTGGACTGGTCAGTGAAATTCAGCCAAAATCTACTAGCAGCATCTTTTCAGTAAGTTCATCTATGATAGCCAATACAGAGAGTTCATCTCCGCCAAGAGAATTTGCACAAAATAAATTAGCCAAGTCAGTTATTAACGAAATGCCTAGACAAGAGGAGCCCACATTCTCGACAGTGGTGTCTGTTTCTCAAGAACCAGGAAGCCTGTTCTTGCCAGCCACTTTGAACAGATTCCCTGATTTGGATGCCTGTTCGAGCTCTAGCAAGGGGAATACTAGCGGTGGTTCATCTCTTGAAGAAATTACAGAACCAACAGAAAGCTGCAATGTTGCACAACTACCATATAGGCAGTTGCAAGCATCAATGGTTGTTGGGGAGCCATCCATAGTGAGAATTAAGGATGATTCTGTAGCCGGCAGTGTTCAACACTTTTCTGTTCCTGGAGAGACTGTTGGTGGGGGACCCTCTCTGGATACTGAAGAAAGTAAAAGATTTCAATACCCTTCTTCTGAGAAGAGGTCCTTCTCATACCCTTCAATGCTGTCTTGTATGTGTTCTATGATAGAATTAGTTGCAGAGGACAGATATTCATGTTTTTTAAGCTACTTGCCTGCTCCTCCTTTTTTCCTTTTTTCTTTCCCGCCTCATTTTACTTTTCAACAATTTACTGGGAGTACATTTGCTGTGGTGAGGTCTCTTCAAATTTATGTAAGACAGCTCTTTTTACACTCTGTTTGATTCGTCGATTTCATTGAAATGGTTGTTTGATTTAAAGATGTGGTAACTTGCATAGTTACGCTAATTGATTTAGTAATCTTTTGATATTATTTTATAATTGAGAAACTACCTCTCAATAGTGCAAAAGAACACAGTCAACATCTATATCCAAGATATCCCATCTTTGAGTCCGATTGCACCTATCCTACAATGATCACTTCTAAAGACAGTTTGCTTACAAAATTTTTTATTTGGAAACACGACAAATATGAAAGGTTGGCCTAGCTTTTATGGACATTCTTACATTCTCACCATCCTCCATCCAATTCTTCAGCTTCTATGAGAACTATGTGAATCTTCAAGCAACCTTATATATTTCATTTGGGTCTTTTGATGCTTTTGCGATCACATGAATGGATGAAAGGAATTCATATTCAGGTGGACAACCCTATATAAACTGATTTCTGGTCACTTGTGTTCCAACTGTTTTTTTTTTTTTTTTTCCTATTAATGTTCTCCTTTCTAAGAACAACTGCCTTTTTCTTGTATACATGAGCTGCACTGTTTTGGGCACTCATTGAATTTCACTTTCTTTTGTATTTTACTAACTATTTCTTTATTTTTCAGCTGCAAGTTGGATTCAGCAGTGAATGATTTATTAGAGGCAGAAGATGTCCAACATACATCAACTACTCAAGTAGAGCAACATGGAGATCAAGGTCAAAAGATTTATCTTTTGTATCCTTACACATTCTTTTTTTATTTCTCTATGCAAGTGATCACTGTAATTGTCGTATACCACTCATTGTGATCATCGGGTACTAAAGCTGAAAGGAAATTTTATAGGATAACTATAAGACCAGCCATGCTTTATGAGACATAATGTTGGGAAGTTTAGGAACAACATATTCATAGGATAAGTGTATCTGAAATGAGGATGTGGAGATAGATTATTGGTAGGATGAGGGAAGATAGTGTTTTAACTAGGGCATATTTGTTTCATTGACTTCCGTGGTAAACCTAAATGGGCCATCATTATTATTTTGCAACATTTGTTTAAAGAGATATTACGATACATATTTCGAGGGTCAAATGCAGATGTAATCGGAGACAGGTAAAGAAATGTGTAATCATTACAAATTTACATTGTATTGCAATGGAAATTCCAATCCAAACACTAACATTATTTTGGTGTTGATTTGACAATGAAGTAATGTGAAATTGCCATCATTACATTTTTATCATGATAAACCAAACAATGTAATTGGTGCTGCTATTGTGATCAAATGCAATTGCTGTCATTAGACAAGAAATTTGTAATCATTGCCCATTTCCATTACTGTGGTAATTAGTAAAACAAACAAGCCTTTAGATGTTTTGGTCATGTGCAATGGAGACCAAGAATTGCGTCAGTTAGGAGTGAGTTAGTACAAGTTGAAGGCTTTGAAAGGGCAAGGGGAAGGCCCGAAAGGACGTGGTTGGAGGTAGTATGAAAAGACTTGATGACCTATGGTCTAACCGAATTTATGAACCTTAATAGAGTGGAATGGCAAAACATGATTCATGTAGCCAACCCCAATTAGTTGGGATAAGGCTTAGATGATGATGATGATGATGCAAGGTATAATCTGCAAATGAATATCATGATCTAACATATTCAATTCATATTAAGGGACAAGACCAAAATTGGTTTTAGGGCTTTGGTTGTCATTATGAATTAAAATGGTGCTACCCCACTTTGGCCATTTCTTCTACAATGGAATGTGTGTTTTCTCAACTTAGTCAATTGACTATCCAAAATCCAAATGTATCCTACTCCTGGGTCAGAAAATGACCTACTTTGGACAGTCCTAAAGGAAATCTATCCTTAGGTACAAGGCTTGGTTCTTGACTGATTCTACTTTTTAAAACAATATAAGATTAAGGTGTTGAAGACTTCTAACAACTTTTGGAGTTCTCTTTAGGTTAGAATGTGCTATTAGTTTTATTTGAATTCTGGGGACTTCCACCACCTTTTCAGTTCCTTGGGCTTGTGTTAACCAGATTTGTATATTTCTTTTATCAGTGAATCCCTGTTAACTGAAAAAGAGGAAAAAGAATTATCAGGTTGTATTAGCATCTGTAAGAGAACAGCCAGTGGCATTTCAATCCGCACTTATTAGACTAGTTATAATTAATGATCATAGAATTGCAGACTGTTGTGTATGATGTCCTATTACAGACCCCAAAAGCATATGATTTCTACTGTTAGATAAACATTTTATCTGTTTCATTAACAATGAGATGTGTATTAATGTATACTTTTGTGTACATGTGCCCACAAAATTTTCAGGAGCAAGCAGTAATTTGAACTACAGAAGCGCGGTTTTCACTGAGGGGAAGAAAGATGATACAGCCCTTGGAACGCAACCTCCAGAAGGAAAAAGGTCGGTGATCGAATCGCTTCTAAAACTTCCTGTGAGGCGTCCTTCGCTTTTTGACAGCAATGAGGAATAGATAGATCTATATTTTTTTGTTAACCATCTGAGGAATTCATGATTCTCGGCTGCTCAACCAATGATCAATTCCTTTTATGGATGTAGTGTTATTGTGTTTGGGTTATATAAATTTCCAATCTTATTATAATGTATTATCATTCATTTACTAATAAAGCCACTTTCTTCAAAATGTTGGTATTGAGGATTTGAATAGTGGCTTGAGTAAGTGATCCAGATCACTGACCTGATGGGCCCTACCATGAATAGACCCTATATAATCCTAACTACTTGATTGGGTTTGTAAACAGACATTTAGGACAAAACAAAGTGTTCCATATCCGTTACGATACACTTGTAAAGGCCGATACGTATAGGTAATGACCATGACCGTCACACAATATGGGGGTGAAACGGGGTAGTTGATTTTTTGGGACTGTATCAGCCATTACGGTGGCCATAATGGCCGTTACGGGGCATAATGACTGTTACCCCCCTAACGGTTGAAAAACGGGCAGTTTTTTTTTTTTTTCTATTTAAATCCATTTTTCCCTCCCCCCTTCCTTTTTATTAATTTTTTTACATTTCTCATTCCAAAAACTCTCCTATATCATTTTTACAATAAATTTCGACCACTCTTACTATAGTTTTTAATATTAAAATCGTAGATTGAAGTGATTTGAGTAAATAGAAGCTCCCATGGCCTTTTTTTTTTTTTTTTCAAAAAATTGAAAAAGTAGTATTTATGCAAATTTTCTTATTTCTAGTTTTAATGCTTTATTGTGATGTGTAAACATTAGATACATATAGTCATGTTCACAAATTCACTAGACAATCTCATAAAACACTCTCACCAAAGAGTGGACCGTTACACTACCATAAACATGTTCAAAACAAAAAATGAATACATATTTCGAATATTTATATTATTCTTGATTTTTAAAATATTCTTTTAGAATTTTTCAGGCAAAAGAGAATTTTCAACCGTTACGGTGGTCATAACAGCCGTTATGCCCCCATATCGGCCGTTACAGACTATACACGTATCGGTAATAGTAGTGACCGTTAGGGCCACTATTACCGATATGGAATACCGTAACTATTACTGATACGGAATACCTTCGGAATACCTTGGGAAAAAACACACAACTATTGTCCACTGTGAATGGTAAAAGAGGCCAAAAGGTTGAATAGCTGGACCCCTGTCTGGGATATTTTTGGGCAATGCGGTCTGTGCAGTCCTCGACCTGGATTCTAAATGATGGAGCCTGCTTGTATGAACTCAATGCATGAGGATGCTATGCAAGGATAAGGTTGGTGGTGACACGATTCTTTCACCTGACATCCAAGCTGTTGCAAAAGCTTGTCGTTAAAGAATGTGGCGGTTTTCCCCTCACTATCATTAAGGTTGGACAGTCACTGAGGCAAGTGGATAATGTTAGGGTGCGGGAAAACGTGTTGAATGAATTGAAAGGATCAAGGTGAGAATGAATATTTGATATTTTGGAAAGTTTCTATGGTTAATTTCCTACTCCATAACAAAATATTTGTATGTGTTCAACCAAATGGATGTAAAAATATCTGGATTTGCAACAATCACAATGACCAATGTATATTAGTATGAACTTTGAATTATCAATTCCCATTTGAGAGTGATTCCCTTGGAGTATTGCAATGTTACTTCAGCAATTTTCTTAACTTAAAAAGGGATAGGAGTTTCATACACAAGTTTCATTTTCATACAAAAAAATAAAATAAAAAAATCATTGGTTTCTGGGTCACTGTCATGCATGGTCCTTTGTTTCAATCCAATGTTAATTTTCTATTGATGAATTGGCCAAATCCAACTCTCCAATTATAAAATTATTTAAACATACAATTTGACTAATCTTGAATTGTATCACACGAACCCATTTGATTATCTTTAATTGATATTAAGAAATAATAAAGATTAGTATGATGCAAGTAGATTCAATCTGAGGTGGTGATTACTATGTACTTTTCGTCGTAACCATTTATCAGCATGCCAATAATTTAAAGGTTACAGGTCTCCAATTAAAGAGATTATTTGTGCATGGTCCATACATGATGGGAGCCACAAGCTTGGTGGTCTGGTTCACTAAGCCATGGCCCCACATCTACAATTATATGCAGTTTTCTATTAGTTATAGGGAACTTTTATCTCAAGAAGAGGTATTATACAATTGTCAGGTATGCTCTTTTTTTTTTTTTTTTAACCCCAATTTACATAAGCAGTGCCTGTAATCCTCTAATCCAAGACATTGATCTGACCAGATGGCCCATTAACCAAAATTCTCCTAGATTTAGGCTAGAGTTTTTTTTTTTTTTCTGGGCCTCGGCCTAGGTCTACCCGAAAATTGATAAAATCCACATTTCCCACTTGAATGTTTCTAATCTATTTGTTTATCAGTGGCCCATACATGCATGAAGAAATCAACACCTGATAGGGACGCGGGTTAGCTACTGACAGGTTGAGCAGCGAGACTCGCTACTGAAGTGGCGTCACTGACTTCTGTGGGCCCCACCATGATGTATGTTTTGTATCCACACCGTCCATACATTTTGGGAGATCATCTTAGGGCATGATACAAAGAATGAGGCAAATCCAAGGCTGGAGTGGACCCCACCACAGAATACAGTGGTGAGAGTGGCACCCACCATTGAAACCTTCCGAAGGTCCACCATGATGTTTATTTGAGATCCTACCTGTTCATGTGTTAAAGTAGACATGAAAGAAGGGAAAACATAAATATCAGCTTGATCGAAAACTTTTGTGGCCTTTAGAACTTTTTAATGGTGGGCATCGCTCTCCCCACTGTTTTCTGTGGTGGGGTCCACTAGAGCTTTGGATCTAACTCATTCTTTGGATTATGCTCTAATATGATCTCTCCAAATAGATGGACGGTGTGGATACAAAACATACATCATGGTGGGGCCCACAGAAGTTGGTGGTGTCACTTCAGTAGCAAGTATCGCTACGCAACCTGTCAGTATCTAATCTGCTTCAACTTAACATGAATGAAATATAAATTCATGCATGTGTTACTTAGTTAATTATTAGAATAATATATTTGTAAGATATAAGACATACATATGAAGTCCGTTGGTTCATTCTGGACCAGGTTGTTAGATCTGTATTGTAGAATTGACGGATCTTCTATGCATCAATAAAT
This sequence comes from Magnolia sinica, assembly GCF_029962835.1. NCBI lineage: Eukaryota > Viridiplantae > Streptophyta > Magnoliopsida > Magnoliales > Magnoliaceae > Magnolia > Magnolia sinica. The sequence continues at coordinate 1,802,105 of NC_080573.1, read as the reverse complement.
GAAATTCAACACAATAATCTTAAGGTGTACTTGATTGAGAAGACATTCCCAATGCCTCGATGTCGCTAAGAGGAATCCTGATCTTTCGCGCCTCACACCTTTAGGAGAACCTTTAATAGGACTAGAGTTTTCTCTCTTGTGTTGGAGAGGGGACCAAGACATCTATTTATAGGAAAGAGAGCTAGAAGCTTACCCATCATACTTCTCTCCTTTAGGGTTTCTACACCGTAGGTTTCCCTATCCAGCTTAATAACTGCGTAAAAGATACTACGGTTCAAGCGTCACACTCTAAACCTATTTACAATTATCACAACTATAGTGGCGCCCACTGAATTGCTCAATCTGAATAATCCAACGGTCAGATCTGAACCGATGATCATGTGTGGCCCACCTAATAGCAGTCTTACACAAGCCACATTAGGCTAAAATGACTAAGTCCTCCACGGGCCAAATTAATTGGTCGGGCGTGCCGGTTACCTGGCCCATTGCCACAAGTCCTTGCTTCCCTTCAACTAACTTTACCGAATAATCTCTACCTAACAACAAATGGTTTGGTTAGCAAACTCGCATGCCGTTTACTTTAATAGAAGACTAATGGTGGCAGGTATTATTGGTGAGGTCGGCATGATCCTACCAAATCAAATTAAAAAAATAAAGAAAATAAAATTAAAAATACTAGTGGGTGTGGCACGTGCAAAGTGCAACGATTGATAGATTGATACACGTGCATTAAGAAATTGTGAAGCAGCACATACTACGCCATTTCGACGGCCCAAATTAGGAAATCTGTTGCAAATGGGCCATCCAAAAATCATATTTGTGGAGCCATCTTAACATCTGATAAGTGGACACATGTTTTCTAAAATCAATCTATCAGATGTTTTTCATTTGAACGTATTTTAGAAGTCCATCATTAAGTTGTGTGGACACTATTTCAGTGCCTGTATATCAACCATCCTGCCAGGCCGAGTATCAAAGTGAATAGGTTGTTATGGGGAAATCACACTGAAGGATGGATTCACCTCTTAATTGTTTAAAAGCCCTTTGAATATGCTTCATATATAAGATACCTTCTGATGTATGATTAATATTAAATGGATTACACTTCTATGTTAGTTTTGCACCGTTCAAAAAATGGTGGTGACTCTTCGAACGTGCACATGGCATAGTTGTATGGCAATCCAGACCGTACCTTACCCAACTACTGATGGAGCATAATCTACCAAGGAGATGATATTAACCATCTGATTTTTCATTTGAATTTGAACAAATCACCATGTTACTTTTAACCGTCCATTCGATAGCCATTAATTGGATGGTTAGGATTGCTCGCTTAGTGTGATTTTAGAGATGTGATACATCCACAATGGGACCCATAATTTAGATGGTCTTGATAGTTGTAAATCAGTGCCACATGTGAGGTGAAATAGCCACTAATATATCCATTATAAACATTACTAGCCGAGGTCTAAGAAGAAAAATTAACATTGTAGACCTGAGTCATGTTGGGGTAATACAACCCGAAGTTCTGCTCAGTTCCAACAGGCTTTTGATTCTCATTGAAAATGGAAAATATGTAGGACTCAATGGCCTTTCCAGGCCTCTTTGGTGTCCCACTCAAGTGTGTGATCATATTGTTGATGTAGGTCTGTGCATTCGCAATCGTCGCGATGTCGCCATTACCGGAAGATGGCCATCCACTCTCTGCAACCACAATCTCAACTGATGGCCCGCCTGCCTTCTCAAGTGCCGAGTACGCCGCATCGATGATTGAATCGTAGAGGTTGAAATATCTGACAGTACCATCGGTCACGACCGGATCGACAGCGGTGAAGAGCGCGTAGTCTAGACGAACGTTCTTGGGGTCACTTGCATGGGCGAAATATGGGTACACATTGACAAGGAGTGGTGCCTTGTTGGCTTCCAAGTATTTTACAATAGGGACCATGTGGACACCAGCATCATCAGAAAATACACCTTGAGATGGAGGGAATGATGCTCCAAGAACTTGGGTAGCAACTACTGTGCTGACAGGGATCTCCAGGTTGGCAGCTTTTAAGGCCGCGTCAAGGTTCTTCATAGCTGGGAGCACGTTTACAGCTAGATCGCCGGGAATTACCTCATTGCCAGCGGTCACATATCGGAAGTGGATCGCATTAGCATGTGGAACCACATTGGTGCTGACCCAAGTTGCGGCGAAGGCCGCATCACTGCCAAGTCTTTGGAGATCCTCGTTGAAGGTCCCTAGGACGACGTCGATTCCCGAACTTTGTAGAGCCTTAAGTGCATCAGGATTTGGGTCGAAAAGCCGGACCATCTTGATATTCTTGGACTTGAGAAGGGCGACCACCTTGTCTGGGGTTGGAAGGTTATCACCCAACATTCCATAGTTCACACCAACACTTTGTGCTTCTGCTGCCCAGGTGTTGAGAATTGCAAATCCCACAACACTGACCAAAAGCAAACCTCTCATGGAAATCAACCTCTCCATTTCTTCTAACTTTTAGCTCTGTATTGCAATATATTTATATTGCATGGATGGTGAATCAATCTTCCCAACTCCACTTGTATAGATGATTGGATAAGCTCCAAACCGCCACGTGTACACCGCGTGGAACTCGTCCAATTGGATTGGTCCCACCTTGAGGATCACCTAGTGCAAATTTCAGCTCAGTAGGTGGGCAAGACTCTTTGTGCTAGTTTGCACCATTTAGAAAATTGTGGTGGCATTGTTGTGTGGCAATCCTGATCATCCAAATGATTGACCCAACTCTTCGTCGAGCATAATAAAGAAATTGAACTCTTAATGTAATATCAACCATCCAAATTCTTCATTTGGGAGTGTAATTTTAGTAATAATAGGAGTTGGAATGAGGAATTAATTAAGATTGCTTACCAAAAAGTTTTCTAAAATAATAACTTTCAATATCTTGGATTGATAATTCATGAGATTGGAGAGATTAAAAAGGATGTTGTCTATTGAATTCAAGTGGGGTGGGAGAAATAGAGATGTGCCCTTGGAGTTTTATGTCATCATCGTAAACCACTCAAGCTGAAGTGATTAGACTATAAGATTAGATATGCTTTATAAGACAGAATGTTAAGTAATTAAAGAACAACATATTTATAGGATGATCATAGCTGAAATGAGGATGTTGAGATGGATGAGTGACAAGGAGAGATATAATTAGAAATGAATGCATTTGAGCCAATTTAGGAGTCGCACTGTTAGGTAGTAACATGAGTGAAATTAACTTAGAAGGCTTGATCATGTGCAACTCATCATCCTTTAAAAAGTGGTGGTGACTCATCAATCATATATGTAAGGCTATGACAGTCCAAATTGTGATTTTGGGCAGATCGAAGCTGAAACCATACTCATTTGATGATCTTATCCATTGGGCCCGTTCATTGAATTTGGACGGATGGCTGTTTTCTTTTCAGCCATGAATTTGCTAATCAGCAACTCCGTTGGATGGTTGTATTCATTTGACATTAGGGTTATGTTCTATCCACCACATGAGTGATGAGTCACCACCATTTTGAAAAGTGGGGATGAACTATCACCATATTTTTTCATTGAACAAGAAACAAAAACACCTGAGGACCAAGTCATAAAGACAAATTTTCATATATGCATTTTCAAAGAACTGCAACATCACATTGACATTGAAGCACAAGTTTGGAGGTTTCTGTTCAACCTTTCCATCCATGCATTTGACTTCTTCGGTGTTTGTTTCCCATGGCACACCCTTTTTCTTTGTGAGTTAAGCTCAACGTAAGACATGATGTGTGTATTGGACATTGTCATGTGGGGCCCACTGGTGGGTGGGTCCCACACATTTTCCCCTCCCACTGCCCTCCTAGGCCCCATTTTAAAATCAAGATTGGACGAGATAGGGATAAGCTTGCCTCACCCAAGAGGGTGTGGCCCTTACCATGGGGCCCACCTTGATGTATTTCTTCTATATCCACACCGTCCATCCATTTTTAATGATTGGTGTCACCATGCCAACCATTCCCTGCGGTGTGGCCCACCTGAGCATTGGATCAGTATGATTTTTGGGTGCCCAGGATAAAACGAGGGGCAGATGATAAATGGATTCGATGTCATGAACACATCACAGTGGACCCCACACCACGTGTTATAGGTTAATCTTAACCTACAAATCTTTAGACTAGATCCGGTCAATCTCAATCTGTATCTAGAAAGCCGCTTAAAATACATACACAAAGCATCAACCATCTTTGCAGAACCGTGCAAGTGAAGCAGGATCCACCAGTACTTAATCAAGATTCTGATAATTTTCATTTTGATTCCCTTAAAATAGAGGATATCCTTTTGCTCGGAGAATCATGTCAGCTCATGTGGCATAAGAGATAAGTTAATATGGCATCTGAGCTAGTTCTTAAACTTCATCTGTTTATACTTTTAGAGATAGTTAAAAACATAACAACCCAGAAAAATAAAAATACATGGTGGCAGCTAAAAAATGAGTTAATTTCGTTTTAGTTAACAGTAACTATGTATCATTGACCGTCGTTTATATAAATTACATGCCTCCATGAATGAGGCATGGCCATTGCCATAATTCTACTGCATAAAGTCGAGCTCTGAGTTCATTTCGGGATGCTTTACCCTGATTGGTCGAGGAAATCCCGAGCAGCAATCCGGTTATAAGATCTACAAATAGAGAATGCTTTGTATCATATTCCAAAAACCTGAAAACTCGGCTAGATGTACAGCTTGGTTGTTTTTTATTTCAAGCCTAGAACCTGGTGGGGTTGACTCAAAAGACTTTGACCCAAATTAACTCGATATTTAATTAATTATAATTAAAAATTTAGGACTGTGTAGATGTTTAAAAATTTTAAAAGTTATCCACTCAATATTTAATTAATTAAAAATTAAAAATTTAGGATTGAGGGGAGAGATTTAAATTATCTATATCTTATATATGTAATATAAACCACAACCCAATGAAACAGCTATGTTAATGCCACAATATTTAAGGCTATTGAAGCTGAATTTGGGGTCGGGGTTCAACTCCCAATCTCAGCATATTTTATTTTTAATAAATTCCCACCAGCTCAAGGGGAGTGACTTGGTTCGAATCACACCGAGTCGACTGAGCCACTGAGTCAACACAGAATCTCTCCGAGTTGGTCCAAGTAATGAGTTGTTTTCTAGAGACTCGGCTCGAAATCTCATCATTTAGTCAGGAAGTTTTAGAACCATGCTTTGTATGCTATTGAAAAAAAAGAAGGAAAAAAATACATAAAAGTTTCTCTAAACTCACTTGGTTTGTCATTTATGGTGGGTGCAAAGTGTTTTAGCTAAAACATGTCTAGAAAAATAAAAGGCTAAGAGACCTTGTGATATTGCAAAACCAATGACTGTACATGGAGGGTTGTGAATTGCACTGGCTTCTGTGCATGGAAACTGCACTCGCAGTGTGGACACAAGGTGGATTGATAAGGGATCTCATCTGCTAGAACATACTAAAAACCTATTCAATATGATCATCAGGTGGCCACCCTGTAAAAGACTAACGGATGGTTAAAGAGAAAATTTTAGAAGGATTTTAGTTCTGCATGGCTACAGCCCACCTGAGGATTGTATTTGCCTGATGAAGGATATGTAATCTACACAGTGAAGAACTGGTTTGATACACATGTTGCATGCCATGAGCATTACAGATGAGTTGCTTATTATTATGAGTATTCTACAGCTTGAGCATTGTGGATCAGGATTTTTTTTTTCTTCTTATTCTTATTCTTTTTTTTGGCAATCCAGCAGATGAATGGTCTGGATAACTAAAAAGGTGGGTCCCATGTAAAGAGGTGTTGTCGTCTTTTTAGTCTCAACAAAAAGTGATTTTTACCACCTACGCAGCTACACTAGAATAAAACTTAAAAAGATGTATTTCTGGCACATATTGGCAGATAAATACTGAAGCTGATTCTGACAGAACACAGGCCAATGCAGCACAGCTTCTGCAAGATCCATGCCGTCAACTAGGTAGTGTTCAAAGCGAATATGCTGTCCCAAAAGTCAATCTGCTCCACTCATCAGGTGGGTCACATGTGCATGTAGGCCCATGCCCAACTATTTTGACTTCTCCCAAGCAACTCTATTATGTCTTCCTAAATGCATATATTGAGATGGTTAATAGAAAAATCTAAACTTTTGCATATAACTTTTTCTTCTAAATAGCTATATAGCAAAGGAACAAAAAAGAAAACTACTGTTTATCTGGCACCATTATTTATAGAAAACATGTATGCCATACATAGTACATACCATCTGCTGCTGGATTCAGTTAATTCTCCAGTTACTGCCCGTCTCTTGAAATAGATATTTCCTCTTCACCTTCGGATGCGATTTTGTCACTTTTTTCTGTCTTGCAAATTCTTAGAAATCTCCAACTGTCCCTAGTTAGAAACTGCTTCAGATTCCTTACCTTCTTCCAAATTGTTTTCATCACCATTTTCCACTATCGTTGTTGAATCGTTGCCATATCCCAATTTTTGGGGCACTTTCAACTGCACATCACCAACTGCTTCTTCCTTTTCATTGCCTTCTGACATGTTTTTATCACCTACCTGAGAATTCTCCACTATTTCCATCTGCCCATTTTTAGAAACAGCTTCCTGTTTGATTTGTTCAACTGCATTTTGATCTGCAGTTTCAGCTGTCATACTTGAATCTTTGCCATTAGATTTTACAGTCATTTCCAGCTGCCTGTCATCAGAAACCACCATCTGCTCACTACCTTCCAATGAGTTTTTATCACCACTTTCATCTCTCATTTTGGTGCCTTCACTGTCATTAGAATTTTCAGCCATTTCTGGCCACCTGTTGTCAGAAACTGTTCCTCCCTCATTATTCATCTCCAAACCCTCCATTGCACTTTCATTACCATCTCGAGACTGCCTGATATTCTCTAGCTCTTCACCACTTGGAATTGCCTTCCTACTTTCATCCTCCACTGCATCTCTATCACCGCTTTCAACTTTCAGTGCTGCATCTCTATCACTGCTTTCAACTTTCAGTTTTGTATTATCATTGCCCCGAGAATTCTCAATCTTCAACAACCCACCTGTGGAAATAGTTTTCCGTCTTTTATTATGCAATTTAGTTCTAAAAGTTTGTTTTTCAACTTTTCGAGAATGCTTGGGCGTTTCCAAGTAATCATCTTTTGGCATTGCGATCGGTTCCTTCACCTCACCATCTTCAGAATTCTTGAGTTTCTGTTGTGGCCCATCTTTAGAATCTCCTCGTTCTTTGGAAGTTTCTCTTCGTTCATTGCCCTCAGTAACATTTCTAGGACCCTTTTTGTCCATCTTTACAAAGCCTTCACCACCTTGCGATTCTTCAAGCTCCTTCTCCAACTGCTCTTCCAAAACTTCCCCCTTTTCACGACCCCCTAATGCATTTTTCTCACCCATTCCTTCTCTCCTCACACTGTCCCCATCTTGATTGCTGTCCGGCTCCTTTGATAGACCATCTCTGGCCTCTATTCCATTTTTATCCCCATATTCACCTCCCTTTGCCAAAGCTTCACCATCTTGGGAGGTTGTAGCATTCTCTGCTGAAGCCATATTTTCATCCTTGACTTGGACATTTTCCACCACAGTAACATTTACGGGCAGCTTTGATGAGTTACCGGCACTAACCGACCAGACATTAGTTGGCTTCCTGAGGCGGCGTTTCATCTCCTCAATTTCAGAATCTTTCTGCTTCAAAAGCTCTGTTAGAGCTGTCACCTGAAGGTTTCCCTCAGTCGCATTTGTTTCCTTATCTGCTAGAATTTTGATTCTGTTATCTCTCTCCTCGATCGCTGATTCCAAGGCTCTTCGTTCTCCTTTAAGGGATGCTATCATGGATTGCATTTCCATGATCTTGTTAGAAAGTCCCATCTTTTGGGTCCTCAGGGCGACTGCTTTGACCTTCATTTCTTCAATTTTTCTTTTCATTTCTTTGGCAGAATCTCTTTCTTTCTGTTGGACAAGAAAAATGAAGCTGGGCTAATGAGGAAAAGCCAGCCCGTGTTGAATAAATGCAAGGATGGTTTAAAAGTAAAATTGGATGAGAGGGCCTATTTGAGTTCAAGCAATTAAAGAGGATGTCCTTTTGATTGGTTTTAACAAAATTACCACATCAGAAGAGGATACAAATCCTGTTTCAATTCACAACTGTGCTATTGCTGCTTGGCAGAACCAGTTCCAAATTCAATGCGTCTCCTTTTAAAAGGAAATTAAATGTAACCTATTCTAGTCTATCTGCTTGTTTCCATTAAACAGCGAGGCTGCCACTGATGTGGTGCTCTTGTCAGAAGACTCAGAACATTGAAAAGGATCCGTATCCCTTTTCATCTCTTGGATGCAAAGGGGCCCTTAAAATTGAAACTGATTTGGTTCCCATGACTATTAAAGCTTTGAAATTTAAATTTAAATTGTAGAATGAGTGGTTATAAAATAGATATGCAGGCAAATACTAAGACCACTTTAAGAAATGACATTGAACACAAAAAAATGACCAAAACACGATTTTGGAATGTTAGAATATGTTTGATTAAGTTCTCTTGCCATTGCTTTAAGTACTTTATATTTCAGTAAAAAGCTTTTGAAAAACGTATATTGCATGGAGTATAGTAGTTTTTTTTTTTTTTTCTTTTGTTCTCTTTCTAGAAAATTGAGCATGAAACAAACAATACATCATCACAAATATGTAGACCCATTGCACACTCCCCCTTTTCAGATAAAAAGGGACATAAATGTGCACTCATGTGGAAATTTAAAAGAAATGTATAACAGAGATATTACACTGTGGATAAATAAATGGGAATGCTCTGTTCTTAGCTCATGGGATTCATCATGATCTGCTCATGATATGGCATATATACCAACATTCTACGATAATAACATATGGATAAAATACATTATCATACAGCACATTAGTTGACAAAATAAATGCATAGCATGGTGCCTTATAAATGACCATGCAATGATGTTGTGCTTTATATTTTAAACTATGTTTACCAATACTCATTGAGGATTGTATGCTGAAATGTACCATAAAAATGAAAGAATTGTCATGGGGTTATCTGCAATAGCATTTCATGACTTTTTACTATATACAAGGACTTGTTTTGCATTTTCTTTTGACCAATAAGGTCATTTTGGTCATTTCAATGACGAAATAAGTTGAGAAGGCTGGGCATTTTGGGAATCATCATTATCATCATCTAAGCCTTATCCTGATTAATTCGGGTCAGCTACATGATGGGAATATGATGCAAAAGGTATAAAGCATAAATGCTATTGCACGCAACAACTTTTTACATTAGTTATATGATGGCCAATAACAGACCTACATTATTATGACCATTATGGTTGACAACGGGCTAATATATCACTTCATAATGGCTATCATTTAGGTCCATCACAACCAATATCTTGCTAATTATAATCGAGCTATCAAATTATTTAATTAAGCTTTGGGTGCAGTTGGTTACATCAAATATCATGATATTTTTCACCAAATTAGACTGATTAATAATGAAATACCATGAAATTTGGTACAACCAAATACATCCTTATATAAAATAATAATTGCATTTAATATTAAGTTAAATGCATGTATGGCACTATACGCATGCACTGTATAATTCTATTGTTAAAAAGGATTGTAGGGTTTAGGGTGGGAGACATGCTTCCTGCTCTGTGCACTTCTCTTGAAAAGTCCAACTTCAAAGTGTTTATTAGATTCCTTCCAAAATCTTTAAATGTTGGGATATATGAGCATACAACTTGATCTGTTCCATGTGCCCATTGAAGTGCCACTATAATCATGCATATATTATTTTTAAAAATATCTGCTGATAATGACCATAACGGCTGATTCATCACCCGGTATCTTGGTTCCTAATGTCCAATGTAAATAAAAAAATATGAGAAATGCTGAGTCCCCACCTTCAACACCTTCACAGGGAAATCAAACTGATATGCAACTAAAGAACAGGTGGCGGATGATGACTTTATGAACGACCAGGAGGGAAAGAAATCAAGCTGGAAGAAGGCTCGAACTAGGCCAAAAACGGCCTAAATGCGCACTATTGCTTCTAGCAGCAATAACTAAGCAACCGTTGTCCATTTCATGCATATAATACACAGTTGGAAACATATAGATGAGATCTACTCCTGGACTCAAGGGCATGACAATGTTTTTGGGAAGGAAGGGGTATGTTCCAGCCCATTCCAAATTCCAAATGGATTTTTATATTGAGCCCGTCAGATTGAGAGAAGGACGAGCAGCGGAGAGGGATTTGGGCCTGGTAATAGGGTTTGAAGTTGAATTTGAACTTCAACTTTGAGAGTAGATCGGATAAGGGGATAGGATGAGACCGGATAACCTCCAGCCTCATCTAAACTCCCGACACTTCCCTACAAATGGAGAGTTTTTCTTGTGAAAATCATCCCCTGTAACTCCAAGAGTCCATAGAGAAAAATAGAGAGACTAATATTATCCATCTGGCCCATCCCTTAAACGATCCAAACCATTCATCAAAATCTAGGGCCATTTATACCGTAGAATCAGAGGGGCGATCAGACCCATCTGTTCCTGTAGTGGTTAGGCAGACCACTGGACCTGCGCGGTTCATCATCCGCTTTTGCAAAGGTCCCATATCATGTAGACTGTTGTATCCTATGGGCCTACTCTTCCGGGCCGACTTTCATCTAACCCTGGCCAACAACCCAAGGTTCATTGGCCCCAAATTGCTTAACGAAATTCAATAATCTTAGGGGACATATTAGGGCTTTAAGTTAAACTTCCAATCTTTAGTTTCTTTTTTGTTATTTTTTAAGATTTTAAGAGTCCAGTTGTAGTCCAGTCTTTATTTTAGCCATCCAAGGGTTGTTTACAAGTTTAGTAGGATTAGACATGTTTTTACTATTTTTAGTAATTGTTACTATTTCAGGCAAGTCTCTTTTTTAGTCCAATTAGGTATCTAAGGCTTATTTTGCTTATATAAGAACATCAAATAGTACTCAACACTTTCATCAATAATATCAAATTTATATCCTTTTCAGAGATTCTCTCTCATTGGGGATTCAAGGACTATTTTCTGAGAAGAAGACGGCAATCTCCTTTTTATCTACACACCCTCTGCATTACAAACCTCTTAAATGACACTAGGAAAATAATCAATTTCAACTCTATTCATTCCATTCCATTAGGGCAGGCCATGGTACAAAAATCAAGCCAATCAGATGATCCTAACTTTGAGTTGACCATTTTGCAATAACTCTGTTTTTTGTCTGTTTTTCCATGACCTATAGATTGAATGTTAGCATCATGTGACCGAGTGAGTTTTTGGAATCACAGGTAGTCCATGCTAGGCCTAGTGAATAGATGTTTCAAAATAATGATTGGACCTATTTTTCTACCGCTCAATCTTGACCATCCATTAATGCAATTAATCAAAAGTTAAGATTATCTAATAAGATTTATTTTTTCCTCTTGGTAGTATGGAACAAATGGACAGTCCAGATTGATGATTGGTTATTCCACATGTTGTTTAAAATCTCTAGGGATGTTGCTAACCTTCCCATGACAATAACAATGGTGGCATATGTTAAAAAAACATGATCAAACGCTAGTATCTTGGCTCAGAATAGATTTGGAAAAAATATAAAAATAAAGTGAGAAAGACAACACTTCATGATTGGGGAGGGGAAATATCATTAGGCTGAAGATGGCTGTTGCAAAGCCTTTCTCTTCAAGGAACATGACAATGTGATTTTTCTTATTGATTGGTGATGAACCATGCATAACATTCAGATTTCCACATTGCACCAGGGCCCACCCTCTGCTCTCGGAAATTCCATTTGCATCATGTAAACATTTGTGCTTATGTAGTAAGGCTTTTCAGGAAATCAATAACAAGAAGACAAAAAAGAAAAAGAGAGGCTGTAATGGCCATCTGTACCAACATTCCGCTACGGACTGTTATGAGATGGTTGGCCGTTATGAACCGTTACATTGGGACTTCTGACCCTGACACAATTAGAAACGGTCACGTGGAAAGTATAAAGTCCGTGACGGTTGACATCTTCCCACCAGTTGGTTTTGAGTTTGTCCTCACCTGACTAAATTGCCTTGTACTTTTAATTGGGAGTTTCGGAAGCACAAAGGAGTTATATCACTTACATTTGGCAATCGGCTAGGCTGGCTAGTTACGTTTTTAGGCCGAAGGTGCTATGGGCTGGTCTTGGGCCTATATTTAGGCCCGCATTTGGGGCCATACCTCAATCTCTTGTTCAAATAAATGAGAAGCATAGGCCCACTTTCTACATATAAAACAATTGCATGAATTTCAAACTTGTCTATCATAATCATCATCCATCTCCCTGGTCATCGATCAAATGGTTAGAGTCATCTGAAAGAGACTTTAAACATGATGAGCAACCCATTGTGGGCTGCACATGATGGACAGTTCAGATCAGGTATAAGAGGATGGGTGATTTAAAGGTGGGATCACATGATGGACAACGAATAGGCACATATACGATGGGTCATCCATTTCCTAGCAATGGATAGGATGGTTTGAACCCTCCAATCAAAGTGATCTTTTGGGAGGAATTAATAACGAAAGGTGGGCGCCACTTGACGGCCAGTCCAGATCACAGATAGGACCTTTTTCTAATATAATAAATATGGACATACCATTCCTATCCATTGATTGGATGGTAAGGATCATCATATTGGAATAGCTTTTTGTGGGGCAATCAAAGGTGGGCCCCAAATGATGAACACTCAAGATCAATGATTGAATATTTAAAATTACCCCATCAAAAGTGGGACGCGTGATGGATGGCTTAGATCCATCATTGGACCATTCTTATACTATATTTGATTATGACCATTGATAGAATAGTTTGAATAGTCTAATCCCAGGCAATTTCAAAGGACTTTGAACCAATCTAATGAAATATAAATTTGATTTAACCCAAGCAAACAACAAAAGGAGAAAATCATGAATTTTACAAGCAAAGCCCCAATCAACAAATCTGCTATTTAATGAACTTCCAATTTCACAAAGACACAAATTTAAAAATTCAAATTCATGAATTGAATATTATCATGCATCCAAACATGTCCTTGGGCCTGGCCGCACTAGGTCAGATTTTCAGGCCCAATTAATAAATGGGCCCACTCCATTATCACCTACAAATCAAACAACCCCACATGAAGGAGTTCCATTGCATGATTCAGACTTTAAAATCTTACCCAAAAAATCCTGAAAACGGCCCACCACCCTGCCAGTATATTTTTCTTTGACCAAAATACCCTTTCAAGCATCTGATGCATGGACGCAAGATCTGGTTCACCATTAGGCGAACCCTATCACTTATGTTCCCTGCCTCCCTGGTCCAAGAATCAGGAATATCCAGTTGTAAGATGAACGTGGATCATTCCTCAATCATTTTTAACCGTCCGTTTCTTTCATGCATGTGGCCCACCTGATTGAAGGAAGGCACTGGTCCAATTTTCGGATCATTACAACATACACACCCATGACCCACATGATGAACAGCTCAGATCTCGAACATGCATACTGCATGGGACAGGAATCTGGGAAGAGTAGGAGTCTGTGTAGGGGACAGGAGTCTGGGAAGTGTAGAAGTCTGTGTAGGGGACAGGAGTCTGGGAAGAGTAGGAGTCCGTGTAGCTATTATAGAGAAGATACAGATGATGCATATGTAAAAACTCAAAAACAAGGAAAATACAGACATAAAAGGCATGCATGTGAAAGGGAAGGGATCTAACGTGCATGTGGGGGAACGTGCGAGAGGAAGGAGGAATATACCTGCAGAAAGAGCTGAAGAGAAATGAGTTCTCGGTCCTTTTCGCTGATGAGGATGTTGTAGAGACGCTTCTCTCTGAGCTTGTGGAGGACCATCACCCCCAAAACAGCTGCCCCAAAAGCCAACAGCAGCATCAGTGCATAAGGCCTACCTCTATTGCTCTTTGACCCAATAGCCATCTCTGTCTCTCTCTCTCTTTCTCTCTCTCTCTCTCTCTCTCTCTCTCTCTCTCTCTCTGTATACAGCCCGAGATACTAGTTTTCTAGCTACAGTGGCCTTGTTGCTTCATAACTGAGAAGACCCACAAGCTGCTTTTTCAGCTCTCTCCCTCCCTCTCTCTCTCTCTCTCTCTCTCTCTGGCTCTCACGTAGAAGAGAAGGCGGAGAGGTGGACGAAGCTTGGGGACATGTGTCTAAGAAGGCGCGAGTCTCATATTTTTCTTTATTTGGATTTTTCTGGGAGCTTACCTCAGGGGTGTTACCAAAATACCCTTGTACTTTCTTGGGGCTGACACTGTAGACCCTATAATAAAATGAAAAATGACAAAAGTACCCGTCAATAAATTTTGAGTGTTGCAAACACCCCCATCTTCAAGCGCCAAACAAAAACGCACCACATGAGCTAATGTGGCATACTTCCTAGGTGGGATATGTTCATATGGTGAATGCTCCTTGTACTAAAATCAGACTAGTTCCTTCATTGGGTGGAAAAATTCATAGGAAGAAATGAATGGTTAGGAAATTTAATAACTATTTATCGACATCCAATGTGCATGTGTTGCTCCCCGGATGAGTGGCAAGCCTCATCCTAGCATAGTATATGAGTAATGTCACCTTATAAAGGTTCAAGATCAAGTGTGCCATGTAGGCATGTGAATGGATTTATATCCTGCGCTTGAAGTTGTTGTGTTTGAATTTGAATTATGATTTTTTGCATCGGGCATATATAATGGTTTCTAATCTCAGATGGATAAAATAAAATAAAAAGCGAAAATTTTATGTCTTCCGCCAATCAATCATGAGAATTTATGTTTACAATTTTGGTGATTTGAAAAAAAAGAAGAAGAAAATTTATGATTTCTTTGCTAACAAAATTTTAAAGAAAAAATATTAATTTGATAACAAAATTTAGATAGAGGAATCACTATATCTTAATGCATGATTATGCTTACATTGCTTGTGTACTTGCTTGGTACAAGCGGAGTATGCCATTTTTGTGGTGGAGACAATTCTTCACATAACCAACCTCCATCATCCATGTGGAGTGCCCTAAGAATTTGATGTTTGAAAATCCCAATCACCCCTGAATTTCAAAACATTGGACATCTAATGATTTGAAAAGATTAAATTCAACAATGGACATTGATCTTTAGTTGATTACCTAAATCCCCACATGATAATCGTTATTGCTGGATCAATCACAAAACATTGCTTCTACGAAGGAATTATTTACCCACGAGTAATGGACTGATTCCTAATTTATTTGTGCTCATCACTTTGTTGCATGATCGAATTATTACGAGGACATACAACTTTCATATGCTTTCCGAAAGTCACGCAGATCACCTTGGGAAATAAATTAGCTTGAAATCGAGTCACGGGAGGTGTGATAGGATCACATATGACCAAATGATGGTAACCATATATGAAAAACTTGTTCAAGTCAAACGATCGAATGGATGATCAAAATTTATTATAAGTCTTTTTTAAAAATTATTTATGTTCACACCCCAAGTATAGAGTTGTGATGTAGTAATAAACTCGGTAAGACCGAGGTCGAATCCACAGGGACTGATACCTGTACGTTATCTGAAACCAAGTAAAACTAGAACTAGACTAAGATGTGATCTAACCAAATAGAATTTTAAGGAATAATTGTGGAATAATTATCTAAAACTTTAAGGAATTCAGAGGAAGGAAACTAGGGATTCAGAGGATCCACTTGTAGAGATCAGGGAGAAATTATGCCTGCTTCAGAAATCATGGAATTTAACTAGACTTCCTTTGATATAGTTTTCAAGAGGTGAAAGATATATGAATTAGAATGGATTCCATTATCTAACCATGCCCAGGAGATAAAGCAAACAACAGGATTAAACTAATTACCAACCAATCAACAATGTATGAGGATCAGGAAGGGTACTGCCATCCTACCATGCCCATGGAGCAATGATGAACAACAAGGCTTCCTGACTTCATAAACATAAAAAGAGGAAAGAAATATTCAAAGCCATTGCAAACCTATTGTAATTTTAGTCACAACAGACCATTAAAGACTAATAAAAATATTCCTTATAATAATCAACTAAATCAAATTAAGTTCAGAAATTTAATTTAAATGCATAGAATAGACTCTCCCATCTCGCTACAGGCTTCACCTCTTAGCCCTAGCTAAGAGGTTTAGCCATACATGAATGGCCTGAACAAATCAAATAGAAATAAAAAGAGAAAGAAAAGAACAAGAAGGAAGAAGAGAGAAAACCCGCTTCACATCCCTGCCAAACTATTCCCGTTTTCAGCCTCCATGACGTCTAGCCCCAAGTCCTCTCTCTGCCTCTGCTCTCTCTCTCCAGCCACGTCTAGCAAAAACCCAGCCGCTGCTTCCAATCCTCCCCAGCAGCAGAAAACCCACCTGCTGCTTCTCTATACGTTGCCGACAGCCCACCTTCTCCCTGTTTTCCTCTGTTTACGGCTTCTCACGTTCCTGCCAAAAACTCCTCACGTTCCAGCCCGTTTTTCCTCCCTGCCAAACTAAAGACCAGCCAGCAGCCAACCTCTTCCTTCTCTTTTTAAAGGTGAACGGCCTCCTCCGAGAGCTACTGTCGAGTCCCATACGGAATAGGTTGCAGAACCTGTTTTTACGCAGCCAGCTTTCAAAACCGCGTTCGTATGCGCGTGAAAGAGAAACATATTGTGTTTGAATCGAGATTTTGGACGACTGATCGTCCAAGATCAGAATCGGACTTCTTGGAGGTGGTCACGGCTCCCTGTTGATGAGGATGAACGATTTGGATTGCTGATCCGATCACCGTCCTGATCACGGAACGGCCTGGAAGTCCCGGTTGCGCATAACAGGGCTTGCGCGGTTCTTGCGCTGGGATGTTGGTGGAGGCCATGAACGATGCTGGAGAGGAAATCCACTCCGTCAGTTGGATTCACCTCGGAATTCCGGTTGGAGATGGACGGTTTTGGTTGTCCGTTGATGCGGCCCATTGAATTGCAACTCAGCCGTCCATCCTGCATTTAAGCAGAGACCCACGCACATATGCGTGTATGGGTTTAGAGAAACCCCTCTTGTACGGTCGTTTGGATCCTCTGGAATGACTGGACGGTCCGGATTGTCGAAATGAGGCGCGAGTGGGGCCCACATGGAGTGCCCGTCGAAACAGCGTCGGTCGCTGTTTCCTTGTTGAGGACGGACTTCGGGTCAGCTCGATTTTTGACCGGACTCTCCGTCCGGTGCATTGCTCGTGCACATGCACCCTATGTACATGTAATGTACATATGGGTCCATCGTAATGTTTGAGAGAAATCTGTGCCGTCCATCCATTCTGTCATATCTTATAAACCGTCCATACCAATTTTGAAGTATATCCAGATATCAGGCGGGCCCCACATAATGATTAAAGGGGCTGATCTATCCGTTGAGCCACTTCCACAGTGATCCAGGAGCTGAAATTTTACGTGTATGGTTCATTTATGGTCCTCAGGCCACGTATGGAGTTTCGAACTGATCGGATGGTGGGAACCCTATGATCTTGCATTCTGGACACTTTTCAGGCCAATTGAGCTTCAATTTCTCGATTTTCTTGGATCCTTGGTGTGCAAATCTGTCGATCTTGGTCCCTTGGAGTCTGTCCCTTGCCTTGGTGCATTCTGAATGTTAAATCCATGCTCTTAGTACCTTTTCCCAGTCCAGGCTCGTAAATACGCCCTGCAACACAAATATGATTAAAATGGGCTATTAAACGGTACCATGTTGATAAATCCAGGCAATAACTGGGTATAATATGCAATATTTGACCCTCAACACAACCCCCAACCAGCATTTTACTAGTCCCGAGCAAAATATGCGAAAAGTAAGTTGAGAATTACAGAACAATTTCTATAAACTCGAGAGATTTATGAAAAACAATTCAGATATTCGAATTCTATGATTCATGAATGTTGGCATTACTTTCTCCTAGAATCAAACTCACAGTACTTCATAATCAAGCTCAAATATTAATCCATTAATTAGAACGATTCTAAATATTGGATTCCATGGATGTATAGTGTAATCTCAGCTTAACACCATTAAATTTCACTCCTCTATTTCAGGATATCATTGGTAACCACAATAGAATTCATGATAACCAATACCCAAGCCCAAGCTTGATTCATTCTTCCAGCTTTTGATGATTTCCATACTATGTCCACTTTTTAAAAGTACAGCCAAGGAGGAGAATCGAATCTACACCTATAGGGAGCAAACCTATGGTAAAGACCGGTCGCCAAAAAGTTTATGAATGTCAACCTTGGGAAATCAAACCTTCACCTGTAGGGAGCAAACCTATGGTGAAAACCATTCGCCCAATCTTTTCAATTTCTCAGGTTGGTTCCTTTCAAGCTTAGTGATCACCAAATTAATCCTTCGATATCGAATGAAACCTTAATGTGTAAGCGAGATGTGACATGTAAAATTATGATTCAATCAATGGTTAAAACTTCTAATCATGGATTAATAGTTCTAACTTAATTGTGAAATCTAACAAATAGTTAAATCCAAGAGTCATCAATTCCAACATCACTTATTTTGTAATTCTAAATCCAAGATGGCCATCAAAATCGCTTCGAATTCATCCAAAATTCTAGAAAAAATTAAAAATTTTCACAATTTCTGCTCAAGACTAAGAAAATACAGATTAGGAGACCTAATCTCCCACCCCCAACCTAAAATCTACATTGTCCTCAATGTAAAAGAAATAAGCATGCGATGCACATGGGACAAAATAAGTAAATGAGAAGTGATGAGAAGATAATACTTGAAAGAATCAAGAGGCTTTCCACAGATATTTACGTAAAAGGGGTTTAGTACAAGAGAGAAACCAAAAAAATAAAGACAAAATCCTACCTATACCACTTTCGTAGGTGCTCTCGATTGCATTTAGCGTATGCAACAAGCCTTTAAACCCCTAGGTTACCCCTAGGGGACGAGTTGTAGTCTCGTGAGGGTTTGCAGTAATGTTACCCACAAACATTGAACTAACTAATGATACAAACAAAATGAAATGAAGAGCTGGGTTGCCTCCCAGGAGCGTTAAGTTTACCGTCTTCAGCCAGACAAATAAAGCAGCTACCCTAGTCCTATAAAAGCGATAAACTTACCTGTACCTCCATCAGACTAGGAGATCAATCCTGGTAAACAGGAGCAGTCAGGGGCATGGACATGTCCTCTGAATCAAATTTCTCGACAAATGGTTTCAATCGTTGTCCATTGACTTTAAACTCCTTGCCATTGTCGGGATCTCTTATCTCAACGGCCCCATAAGGAAAAACAGTAACAACAATGTAAGGGCCGGTCCAACGAGATCGAAGCTTACCCGGAAAGAGATGTAATCGAGAATTGTACAAAAGGACCTTCTGACCAGGCGTGAATGATTTTCGCAAAATGTGTTGGTCATGAAATGCTTTCATCTTGTCCTTGTAAATTCTTGAATTATCGTACGCATCATTCCGGATTTCCTCCAGTTTATTCAATTGAAGTTTGCGTAGCGAGCCAGCGTTGTCAAGATTGAAATTAAGATTTTTGATCGCCCAGTACGCTTTATGTTCCAGCTCCACAGGCAAGTGACAAGCCTTCCCATAGACAAGTCTAAAGGGAGACATTCCAATAGGGGTTTTAAATGTAGTACGGTATGCCCATAAGGCATCGGTCAATCGAATTGACCAATCCTTACGATCAGGGTTGACCGTCTTCTCCAAGATGTGTTTAATTTCCCTATTAGAAATCTTGGCTTGCCCACTTGTCTGTGGATGGTATGGGGTGCTCACCTTATGAGAGATACCGTATTTCTTCATTAAGCTCTCGAATGGTCTATTACAAAAGTGTGAGCCCCCATCACTAATGATGGCTCGAGGCGTTCCGAATCGAGAAAGGATGTTTTCTTTTAGGAATTTAATGACCGTGCGATGGTCATTCTTTCGACACGGAATCGCTTCGACCCATTTAGTGACATAATCCACGGCGAGCAAAATATACAGATTCCTAAACGATTGGGGGAATGGTCCCATGAAATCAATGCCCCAGCAATCAAATGCTTCAATGATAAGGATGAGATTCAAAGGCATCATATTTTGACGGGACAATGCTCCCAATTTCTGACAACGCTCACAAGCTTTGCAAAACTCATGAGTGTCCCTAAACATAGTGGGCCAGTAAAAGCCACACTGCAGAATTTTGGCCGTGGTCTTTTTAGCAGAAAAGTGACCACCACAGGTCTGTGAGTGACAGAAGGAGATGACGCTCTGATGCTCATCGTCTGGTACACATCTCCTTAGAATTTGGTCTGGGCAATATTTAAATAAATAAGGATCATCCCAGAAAAAGTTGCGCACCTCGGTGAAGAATTTCTTCTTATCTTGCGCAGTCCACTGTGTCGGTATGGCACCTGTAGTAAGATAATTAGCAATATCAGCGAACCAATGTGAATGAGAGACTCTGAACAGTTGTTCATCAGGGAACATATCATTGATATGGGTCGCCTCAAGGGAATCAGAGGTATTAAGGCGAGAAAGGTGATCGGCCACTACGTTCTCTACTCCCTTTTTATCTTTAATTTCCAAATCAAATTCTTGGAGTAAAAGGATCCATCGTATCAAACGGGGCTTAGAATCATTCTTAGAAAGAAGATACTTAAGTGCCGCATGATCTGTATAGATAATGATCTTGGATTCGATCAAGTAGGACCTAAATTTGTCCAAGGCGAACACTACAGCTAAGAGTTCCTTTTCCGTGGTCGAGTAGTTCACCTGGGCAGAATTTAAAGTTCTACTTGCGTAATGAATGACGTAGGGCCGCTTATCTTTTCTCTGGCCTAGGACCGCTCCAAGAGCATAATCAGAAGCGTCGCACATAAGCTCAAAAGGAAGGCTCCAGTCTGGTGGCTGCATGATAGGTGCAGTGGTTAACGTCCCCTTAAGTTTGGTGAAAGCTTCCTGGCATTGCTCAGTCCACTCGTACGGAGCATCCTTTTGAAGAAGATTACATAAAGGACGAGAGAGAAGACTAAAGTCCTTTATGAATCGCCTATAAAATCCTGCGTGTCCTAAGAAGGATCGCACGTCTCTGATGTTCTTGGGTGGAGGTAGGTTAGAGATAAGATCGATTTTTGCCTTATCTACCTCGATTCCTTTGGACGAGATGATATGCCCAAGGACAATTCCCTTCTGAACCATGAAATGGTACTTCTCTCAATTAAGTACCAAGTTCTTTTCTTCACATCTTTTCAGCACACATTTAAGACTTTCTAAGCACTTGCTGAAAGATGGACCGTAAACAGAGAAATCGTCCATGAAGACCTCTAGATATTGTCCTACCATGTTAGAAAAGATACTAAGCATACATTGCTGAAAGGTGGCAGGGGCATTACATAGTCCGAATGACATCCTTCGGTAGGCAAAGGTGTCGTAGGGACATGTAAATGTGGTCTTTTCCTGGTCTTCAGGGGCTATCTCTATCTGGTTGTAGCCCGAATACCCGTCAAGGAAACTGTAATAGGAATGACCAGCTAACCTTTCCAGGATCTGATCAATGAATGGTAAGGGAAAGTGGTCTTTCCTCGTGACGGTATGCAACTTCCTGTAGTCAATGCACATTCTCCAACCAGTAGTGACTCTAGTTGGCACGAGTTCATTATTAGCATTGATTACGATGGTGATTCCGGACTTCTTAGGGACCACTTGAGTTGGACTCACCCATTGACTATCAGATATAGGGTATATAATACCCACGTCCAATAGTTTAAGAACCTCGGCCTTAACCACTTCTTTCATATTTGGATTTAGTCTACGTTGTGGTTACCGAGCGGTTTTTGCATTATCCTCAAGATATATGCGGTGAGTACAAATCGAGGGATCGATTCCCTTGAGGTCCGCTATCGTCCATCCCAGGACTCCTTAATGCTCAATGAGAGTAGATATAAGCATACTCTCCTGTTCTTTTTCCAGGTGGGCAGAGATCACCACCGGGTATGTCTCATCTTGACCTAAATAGGCATATTTCAAATTAGAGGGCAAAGATTTTAGGTCAAGCTTCGGCGGCTTGAGTTTAGACGGTAGAGGCACTACATCGGTTTGTGGCAATTCTTCAAATTGTGGCCTGCACCGGTTAACTTCAAGTACTGGTGGAGTATCAAGCAAGGCACACGTCTCCCTAATTATGTCATCATCAAAATCATGGGAGTGGGCCAGGCACGTCTCCAGATGGTCGGAGGATAAGGTCAGCGGTGTCGTATCTTCCACGAAAGAGTCAATCATATTAATGTCGTGGAAATCGTCATCATCCTCTGAGTTGCTTCCGTTATTGAAAAAAATGTTTGACTCCAATGTCAAATTTCCAAAAGACATAGTCATGACACCATTCCTGCAATTGATAATTGCATTTGATGTGGCAAGGAATGGGCGACCAAGAATGACGGGAATCTGAGTGCTCATGTTATTGATGGGTTCGGTGTCCAGGATGATAAAATCTACAGGGTAGTAAAATCTATCGACCTGGACTAACACATCCTCAATTATCCCTCTTGGTACACGAATAGAGCGATCAGCAAGTTGTAGTGTGGTTAGGGTGGGTTTTAATTCACCAAAACCTAACTGTTTGTATACCGAGTAGGGAATCAGATTGACGCTCGCTCCTAAGTCAAGAAGTGTGTGATCAATTCGATGGTTTCCGATTACACATGATATGGTTGGGCTACCGGGATCCTTGAATTTCTGTGGCACGTCTTGCTTCAGGATGGCACTCACTTTCTCAGTCAAGAAGATTTTCTTTTGAATAATTTTCCGTCATTTGGTCGTGCATAAGTCTTTCAGGAATTTGGCATATGAAGGTATCTGTTTAACGACATCAAGTAGAGGAATGTTGACTTTCACTTGTTTCAACACCTCTAGTATATCCTGAGAGTTAGAGAGAGGTTATGGTGAAACCAACCGTTGGGGGAACGGAGTAACTGGCTTCTCTAGAAGTTCCGGTTCTAATTTTTATGGGGCATCACTGGATCCATCATTGTTGTCCTCTTCTAGTTCTTGAGGCTTTTCGGGCCTAACCGGAAGAGTTTTATCAATGATCTTTCCACTCCTAAGAGTGGTGATGGATTTAGCGTGCCCCATCTGATTTGAAGAGCTGGGATCATTAATCTCGTATTGCGGTTTAGGATTGGGGAGAGGTTGTGCAGGAAGCATTCCCTTTTTTATAACCGTCATACGAGAATCTATCTTTTGCATAAAATCTGTAATTCCCCGCATAGCCTGAGCCAGCTCTTGTATGAGATTTTGAACAGGTTCCTCTTGAGGTTTCACTTGATTTGGATTTTGATTGAAGAAACCTGGAGGAGTCGCTGTTTGTCCATTCCTCCAACTAAAGTTTGGATGATTTTTCCAGCTAGGATTGTATGTATTGGAGTTAGGTCCAGTAAAAGGTCTTTGATAGTTGTTTACGGCATTGGCTTGTTCATTCAATACTCCTCGAAAGGCGGGTATGGTAGGACAGTTTTCAGTTGTGTGAATGTTGCAATCACAGATGCCGCAAACAATTTCATTGACCTTATCCTTCTTTCCTTCCATGGCCTCAACTTTCCTTATGAGCGTAGTCACTTTACACTTGAGATTATCCTCTTCTTTCAAGAGATATAATCCACCTTTCTCCTTTAATTGAGTCGGCCTAGACGTGGTGTTCGACTTTGGGTAATAGTCCCAAGATTGTATTTTTTCAGCCAGACTGTCGAGGTAGTCCCATATCTCGTCGACATCTTTATTAATGAACTCTCCATTACACATTGTCTCGACCATTTGATGCATGGAAGATGTCAGTCCATTGTAGAAAAAATTTGTAATGCGCCACGTTTCAAATCCGTGTTGTGGGCATGAACTGACCAAATCTTTGAACCTTTCCCAACATTAGAAGAATGTTTCATCTTCCTTTTGGGCAAAGTTCATGATTGCTTTTCTGAGGGTAATCGTTTTATGATGTGGGAAGAATTTTTTTATGAATTCCCTCTGCATGTCGTTCCATGTGCCAATGGATCTAGGACGCAGTGAATGTAACCACGTCTTAGCTTTCTCTTTTAAGGAAAACGGAAAGAGTTTCAGCCTAATTGTATCCTCAGATACATTAGGAAAACATAATGTAGCTATAATCTCATCGAACTCTTTCAAATGCAAATATGGACTCTCTGATTCAAGTTCATGGAATTTGGGAAGGAGTTGGATAACTCCTGGCTTGATGTCCATTTGTCTTGTGTTTTCAGGGAAAATCATGCATGAGAGCGTACTCAATCCCGCCGGTTGTAGATAATCTCGTAAAGTACGAGGCGGGGGTGCCTGTTGCACCTCATTCTCATCTTGGGTATCCTCCACCCTGGGTGGAAGTAGAGAAGGTTGGTCTTCAGCCATAACTTCAATTAACTCAGGGGATTTTGAGCGGTGTCTAGTCCTGCGATGGATAGTCAACCACTCAACTAATCCTCCTTCAGTCAAGAGACGTCGAGTGTCGTCACGGGCCCACTTGGGCATGAAAACACTCGCAGCCCTCAATTAAAAACCTAATCCTAAGAAAGGAAAAGAAAATCTAGAAAGAAAGAGAGAGTTGGAAAGAAATTACCAAATTGAAGCTCCTAAGTTAAGGACCTGCAAAATAAAACAAAATAAGTTAGATTCTAAAAAGGAGAAGAACAATCCTTTAAAAGAAAGGTAGCAGTGAATTAATTTCTAAAAGAAAGTGGAAACTTCTAAAATAAATTAGGAAAGTCCTAAACTAGAAAGTAAATTACTAAAAGAGAACTGAAAAATAGAAAGTAGGGAAGGAGCTTACCGAATTAGAAATTTCTATCTTAAAGGCCTACAAAATAGGAAGGTTAGTTTCTAAACAAAAATTCTAAAAATAAATTAGGAAAACAAATTAGATTTTAAAAGAGTTAAAATTAGAAAGTTACTAAAATAAAAATAGAAAGTTAATTTCTAAAAAGGGAAAGAAATAACCTAATTTCTAAAAATAAACTATTTCCTACAGAAGGGAGGATACTAGAATTAGAAAATTTCTAAAATTTAAACCCTAATTCTAAAAATAGGAAAAAGTAGAGAGATTAGGAAGGAATTACCAATTGAGAAACTTATGTCAAGATCCTATAAAACAGGAAACAAGTTAGTTTTGAACTCAAATAATAGTTTCTAAAAATAAAATAAAAACCTTTAACCTAAAGTTAGTAAAATCCTAATCTTAACCTAATTCTAAAACTAATTAATTTCAGAAAAACGTAACCGTCAGTCTCCGGCAACGACGCCAAAAACTTGTTCACACCCCAAGTATAGGGTTGTGATGTAGTAATAAACTCGGTAAGACCGAGGTCGAATCCACAGGGACTAATACCTGTACGTTATCTGAAACCAAGTAGAATTAGAACTAGACTAAGATGTGATCTAACCAAATAGAATTTTAAGGAATAATTGTGGAATAATTATCTAAAACTTTAAGGAATTCAGAGGAAGGAAACTAGGGATTCAGAGGATCCACTTGTAGAGATCAGGGAGAAATTATGCCTGCTTCAGAAATCATGGAATTTAACTAGACTTCCTTTAATATAGTTTTCAAGAGGTGAAAGGTATATGAATTAGAATGGATTCCATCATCTAACCATGCCCAGGAGACAAAGCAAACAACAGGATTAAACTAATTACCAACCAATCAACAATGTATGAGGATCAGAAAGGGTACTGCCATCCTACCATGCCCATGGAGCAATGATGAATAACAGGGCTTCCTGACTTCATA
Source organism: Magnolia sinica (assembly GCF_029962835.1). Lineage (NCBI taxonomy): Eukaryota > Viridiplantae > Streptophyta > Magnoliopsida > Magnoliales > Magnoliaceae > Magnolia > Magnolia sinica. Next base: position 1,776,206 of record NC_080573.1, on the reverse strand, counting down.
AACATAAAAAGGGGAAAGAAATATTCAAAGCCATTGCAAACCTATTGTAATTTCAGTCACAACAGACCATTAAAGACTAATAAAAATATTCCTTATAATAATCAACTAAATCAAATTAAGTTCAAAAATTTAATTTAAATGCATAGAATAGACTCTTCCATCTCGCTACAGGCTTCACCTCTTAGCCCTAGCTAAGAGGTTTAGCCACACATGAATGGCCTGAACAAATCAAATAGAAATAAAAAGAGAAAGAAAAGAACAAGAAGGAAGAAGAGAGAAAACCCGCTTCACATCCCTGCCAAACTCTTCCCGTTTTCAGCCTCCATGACGTCCAGCCCCAAGTCCTCTCTCTGCCTCTGCTCTCTCTCTCCAGCCACATCTAGCAAAAACCCAGCCGCTGCTTTCAATCCTCCCCAGCAGCAGAAAACCCACTTGCTGCTTCTCTATACGCTGCTGGCAGCCCACCTTCTCCCTGTTTTCCTCTGTTCACGGCTTCTCACGTTCCTGCCAAAAACTCCTCACGTTCCAGCCCGTTTTTCCTCCCTGCCAAACTAAAGACCAGCCAGCAGCCAACCTCTTCCTCCCCTTTTTAAAGATGAACGGCCTCCCCCGAGAGCTACTGTGGAGTCCCAAAAGGAATAGGTTGCGGAACCCATTTTTACGCAGCCAGTTATTCAAACTGCATTCGTATGCATAGTGAAACGCAAAACATCTTGTGTTTGGATCGAGATTTTGGACGACTGATCATCCAAAATCAGAATCGGACTTCTTGGAGGTGGTCACGACTCCCTGTTGATGAGAATGAACGATTTGGATTGCTTATCCGATCACCGTCCTGATCACGGAACGGCCTGGAAGTCCCGGTTGCGCGTAACAGGGCTTGCGCGGTTCTTGCGCTGGGATGTTGGTGGAGGCCATGAACGATGCTGGAGAGGAAATCCACTCCGTCAGTTGGATTCGCCTCGGAATTCCGGTTGGAGATGGACGGTTTTGGTTGTCCATTGATGCGGCCCATTGAATTGCAACTCAGCTGTCCATCCTGCATTTAAGCAGAGACCCACGCACATATGCGTGTATGGGTTTGGAGAAACCCCTCTTGTACGGTCGGTTGGATCCTCTGGAATGACTGGACGGTCCGGATTGTCGAAATGAGGCGCGAGTGGGGCCCACATGGAGTGCCCGTCGAAACAGCGTCGGTCGCTGTTTCCTTGTTAAGGACGGACTTCGGGTCAGCTCGATTTTTGACCGGACTCTCTGTCCGGTGCATTGCTCGTGCACATGTACCCTATGTACATGCAATGTACATATGGGTCCATCGTAATGTTTGAGAGAAATCTGTGCCATCCATCCATTCTGTCATATCTTATAAACCGTCCATACCAATTTTGAAGTATATCCAGATATCAGGCGGGCCCCACATAATGATTAAAGGGGCTGATCTATCCGTTGGGCCACTTCCACAGTGATCCAGGAGCTGAAATTTTACGTGTACGGTTCATTTATGGTCCTCAGGCCACGTATGGAGTTTTGAACTGATCGGATAGTGGGAACCCTATGATCTTGCATTCTGGACACTTTTCAGGCCAATTGAGCTTCAATTTCTCGATTTTCTTGGATCCTTGGTGTGCAAATCTGTCGATCTTGGTTCCTTGGAGTCTGTCCCTTACCTTGGTGCATTTTGAATGTTAAATCCATGCTCTCAGTACCTTTTCCCAGTCCAGGCTCGTAAATACGCCCTGCAACACAAATATGATTAAAATGGGTTATTAAACGGTACCATGTTCATAAATCCAGACAATAACTGGGTCTGATATGCAATATTTGACCCTCAACAATTTATACATTAAATATTAGATACTTTTAACTAATTTTAATTGAAAATATTTACAAAAGAAATTAATCAAATCTTAAAAAGTAGATAAGCATGTATCATGATGAGTACATTAGATTTTATGCTTTAATACATAGAATTAATTAATCATGCATGATTAGATGTGATCAAATCAATGGCGATAATAAAAAAACATTGAACGTGCGTGAGATGTCCGTTGCCATTGGTTTCAAATATGAATTGTTGTGCCATGCTACCCTAGGGAAGATAAACAGTCCTCCAGGTTTCACATACAAACTAGCAAGATATGATGCTAGATGTACAACTTCCTATGCAGAATGTAGATGGGAAATTTTGTACCTCAATGCGTATAAAAAGAATGATGATCATACTTAATTTGGAAGTATTTAATCAAACATTCTATATTGGTGTGCTAGGGCCTAGAGAATAAACATAACTGTAGAGAAATTGTCTTTAAAAGAGTAAAATCTTTTGAAGGTTTATTACATTTAGAATTTTGTAGTTGTTGAGACAATTTAGTAGTTTTAACCTGCGATTTTACATTTTTGTTCCTTCCCATCTTCAAGGATAATAATAATATGGTTTTCTACATTTATTTTTATATTTATCATTGATAGGATTATTATGATTTGGTGTTGTTGCGTCGGATTTAATGCAGTGGCAGTGAAAGTTGCTACATCAACTATGTTGGCCAAGGCAAAGGGAGAGGAAAAGAAAGGTGAAATAGTAAAGGGAAGGCTTCCCTTACTATTGTTATTATATTGGATATAGGATTTTTTTCTACTTTAATACCATGTTGTTGGAGGAAAAGATCAGTGCTAAGATCTTTCCATAAATCATCTTATTTATAAGAAAAAACATGGAAACAAGCTATCCTACTCTTAATCAGCCTACTGGCTATGGCCCAACAACAATACAACACAAAGGTTGGTTCAATCCAACCAATATATATAAACATCCTATGTATGGATTCTCATTCACTTCATAAAACCATCCAAATAATGAGCCACTTTAGGTAGGGTATTAATAAAATATCAGCTTGATTAGATGATCTTAACAACTGTTTCATGGACTCTTATGAGTTACTTTCTTACCCAACTGTTTCCAATCTCAACCGTCCATTAGAAGTCCACCAATCAGCTAGTTAAGACCATTTTTCAGTGTGGTTTCCCATGTTTTGGACAGTTCAGATTGAGGTACATCTTTCCATGTATGCAATGGTTGAGTGCACGCATATGGATGCTCACACTTCGCCCGAGTATCAGAGCTTTTCTTATTTCCATCTGTAAGGGTAATCTCGTCCGTTCGCAAAACATTAAGGGTAACTTTGTCATTTTGAGAGTCTCGGGCATTGGGGATTGTCCATTCAATTGAAAACTCCTCTTTCAGACCTATAAAAAGTAATTGTACGTAAATACTCGCAGCGGTAGCATTTCTAAAATGGCAATAAAATAGAGGCCGTTCTTCTGCAGCGATTGTTTGTAAGCCTATGCTATTTCTATATTTATGAGAATTAACATACATGAGGTCCCAAATCCAATCCGTCCATCATGTGAAACACCTCATATTCCTCATGGATCCCTTAAATTAAATTGATTGAAAACGCAGGTAACCCATACCATGTAAAATCATGCTGGAACCTCTAACTAAAATCATCTGATCTGATCCACATGAATTTCGTTAAATCCAATTATTTTTTACCTAATCTATTAATCCTGAAGAGGATAATCTTTTTAATGGACTGGATGGACTATAACAGTCACTGTGGCCCCCAAAAAAATCTGGAAATTTTTAATGGTTTTCATCGCCATCCCAACATTTCCAGTGTGACGTGGTATATATATAGTTTATATCAGTCTAATTTTAAGCATAAGAGTGAAATTGAAAGGATACATATTATGGACAGAGTAGATTTATTCCCTATTTGATGGTGGGCCCCACATACGGAGTTGTATTATAAGCTTATTTTACACTAGTGGTCACTTTTCCAAGGGAGATGCTATTTACACCCAATTTTCTTGATATTCATGCACTCATTTTTTCTACGTGAACTCAAATAGTACCATATTTTACTACTAAAATTACAAACTGAGAAAAATGGTGTATGGAAATAGAAAAAGAAGGGTGTAAATCTCAATTTCAACAACTTTATAGTAAAAGCAGGTGCATGTCTCGTGAAAAGGGCTTGCATTTATTAACTCCCAAGTCAAATGCATGTTAAAAAAAAAAAGTGGAATGCTACAATGCAGTCGCACGGTTTCACTTTTAAATCGCACTTGACTCACATGAATGGGGAGGCACACATGTCGATGATCCGGTCCATTCATCAGCCAATCCGAATTAATTAGTTTCGTGAATAAAAATATAAGACTATAATAATCAGATAGGTCATAGATCTACAAAATAAATGGACGGGTCTGTCAAACTGATTAACGGTTGAAAGTTTTTGAATATTTGTGGTAGATTTTATAAACAAATTTATCCTATTTTAAATTAATAAATGTAAAATCTGAGGATAGACAGGATATACAGTCCGATGTCATACACATATGAAGAACTTGCACGTATGACGCGCTCGAGCATGTGGAATGGGTGTTCCTGGAGAAAGATCAGGCCCCATCGGAGATTACAAGGTCTGAAAGGTCTGAAGAATCCGTTCTCTGAAAACGTGTGAAGCGCTTTGGCACGCTCGCATGCCATTTGGAGGATCTTTCGCTGCAGCCGGTTGCATGTTTAGATCTAGCTTTAGACGGCCCATGTATTTCTACGTTGTTTATTGGGCCTAGACATGGAAATCTGACGGACCACAGAGACCCATTGACAGGCCTAAATTGTTAGGTAGTCTGCTGTGTTGATATGTCTGGTTCATTTATGGTGCATGTATTCATTTTGTGGTGCTACTGCGGCACACCATATGTTATGTAATTAGTGTTTCTTCATTTCTTGGAGAAAAGGGTGAGTGAGCGGCTCTCTAATCTCACTTGAATGTGGGGTCCACGGTGATCTATTTATTTCATATCTAATCCGTTCATCTGTTTTCCTAGCTCATTTTAAGAGATGATGCCAAAATTAAATCAGATCCAAATCTCAGGTGGAGCACAATATCGGAAACAGTTTTGATTAAACACCCACCATTAAAAGCTTCCTAGGCACCGCAAGAGTTTTCATTTCTCTTTGCTACGGGAACAAGCGCAGTCTCACCGAGTTATTACTACATCCTGGACGTACACTTAATTTTGATATCTCTTTGTTATCGCCCGCTAAAGTTTTAAATTAGGTTGAAATTTAGGCTTACATAGTTCCAAGGAGTGCCTCATCACGTGGACCGTTTAGATTCTATGCCCATGATATGTGTGCAAAGGTGGGCACAGGCGCTAGTGTAAGAAAGCGCACATGTTAGCATCTCTCTCTCTCTCTATATATATATATAGTATCATTGGCCCCTACATACATTTTAGAATGCTTTAGTGGTGAATGGTTTGAACTTATCACTTAGACACACGTGCCATGTTGCTCGCAAGTGCGAGATCAGGGCGCCGATTAGATACTCCAAATCACTACTGAAGTGATGTCACCAAGCTTTGTGGGCCCCACCATGATGCATGTATTGTATACATACTGTCCATCCATTTGGAGAGATCATTTAATGGCATGAGAAAAATAATGAGATAAATCTAAAGTTCAAGTGGACCCCACCATAGAAAACAGGGGGACAGTGACATCCACCGTTCAAAACTTCTTAGGGGCCACGGAAGTTTCCGATCAAGCTTATATTTTTGTTTTCACTTCATCTATCTCTACGTTAACTTATGAATAGGTTGGATCTAAAAAAAAATCATGGTGGGCCCTCTAAATGTTTCAACAGTGGCTGTGACTGATCCCACGGTTTTCTATGATGGGTCCACTTGAACTTTAGATCTATCTCATTCTTCTTCTCATGCCATAAAACCTACGGATACAACACATGCATCATGGCGGGTCCATAGAGCTTGGTGATGGCACTTTACGAGCGATTTGCCTACTGACCTTGTCAGTATCTAATCTGTGCCCACGAGATCATATCCCTGCTTTACAAAAGTGTGAGATCCAATTGGTTTGTGTCGAGTGCCCCGTCCCCACTCTCACATGTAAATGTATATGTGCAAACTTCAAGCCTACTCAAAAGGCGAACCATGAGGTTGAAAACAAACTTATTCAATGTTTTCTTGGAATGAATGTTTTTACTTTTATTTTTCACCGGACTATCCGGGCCACCATGATGTATGTGTTTTATCTATGCTGAGATTTGTTTTTCCATGTTGTTTTAGAGCATGAGCTCAAAATTGAAGAATGTCCAAAGGTCAAAAGGACCACACCATAGGAAGATGAGGATATTGATGTCCGCAGTTGAAAACTTTTTAAGCTAGCCATCACACTTATTTTTTAACCTGTTTATAAGGTTACACAGGCCTAGGTGAAGGGGAAATAAAAACATCATCTTGATCTAAAACTTTTGTGACCTTTAAGAAATTTCAAAAGTGGACATCTAATCCCCACTACTTTCTGTGGTGAGGTCCACTTAACTCCAAATACACTTTAATTTTTTTGCTCATTTTCTAAAGTGAGTTGGAAAATTGATGTAGAGCAAGCTGTAGACCTATTCATGACATAAATAAACCAAAAGAAGCTCGAACGAAAGTGAACCTAGTCCCCGGGGAGGCATGACGTAACTAGGCATTAAGTGTGTCCAAATTGAAGAAATTCATTTCGGATTGAGAGAAATCATCATTTGAAATGTAAACTATAACATTTGATCTAAGTTGAGTTACGAGAAACATGACTTATGCATTTTGATTGGAATATACGCATCGCTCCTTTTTGTGAGAAAATGATTCATTTCTATTCAAAACTACAAATTTATGGAAAACTTACTACACTTACTAAATTTTAAATTTGAAGTATTTCTTTTATTTTAGAGTTTTAGTATGTAATGTCTTTTTAGAATTTGTTTCTTATGATGCCAAAAATCATCTGACAAAATTAAGTTAGAACTTTTTATTTTTAGTGAATTTTATTATTTTTAGTAAGCTTTGATTTAGTCAAATAGGATCTTAATTAGGGTTTGCGTTAATCATCACTGTTTCCCATGTACCATCCACACCGTCCATGGTATAGGAAACAATGGTTATTGACCATAAAGAACGTCTAGAGGGTCTTAAAAGCTTTAGATCAAGATGATACTTGTGTGGTCTCTTCATCTTGGTGTTTGTGACTTTATCAACAGGTTGGATGGCGGATGGCAAATAAACATTCTGGCGGAATCCATGAAGTTTCTATTGGTGGGTATTCAATCAAGATTGTTTCCTGTCATGTGGTCCACCTAAGATTTGAGTCAGCTTCATTTTTGGGATCATGCTCTAAAATGAACTTTCGAAATGATTGGTTGGTGTGGATTTAAGGCACATACATCACTGTGAGCCCCACAGTCAGGGTCCCACCCACCTCGGTGGATCCGGGTCACGCTTAATCCGCTCCCCACCCAAACTTCAAGATACTGAAGACAAAATTAGTCAAAATTTTCTCATCCGTACACTCGTCATTAAACTATGGCCCACCTAATTTAAAAACTAGAATGATTGTTTTCATCAGGGCATGTACATTATAGTTCTACATCAAGGATGGCTACGATCGTCCACTCTCATGGGACACCCTTTTCGAACCAGGAAAACGGATTGAGTGGTGACCCTAACGCCACCAATATCCTTTGTGACCAGACTATGGGTTTTATCTACACCATCTATCTATTTTTCCAGCTCATTTTAAGGCATGACCCGAAAATTGAAGCATGATCACGAAATAGACTAGATCATCTCCCTTTAGGCATTGATCTAAACCCTTAAAAGTTTCATGTCCTTTTAAAGAATTATCTGGGCTGTGTTTGAGTAAGAAGCCCACAGGATCATTCAAACCCAGTACACATGTCTGATAAGCATTGGGTTGGGCACGTACCTATGGGCTTGGCGGCCCGTTGGCCTTTCTTTGGATTGGGCTTGGACTTATTACCTCGGCCTGTGAGCTGGGCTTGGGCTCAAGTCATTTTTCCCAACCCACTTTAGCCGGGCCCGACTTCATATTCTATCCTACCAAGAAGCTTTTCTAGTCTCAGTTGGGTAAACACATGCATCTTCCACACAGACTGTTAGTTTCATTTTTGTAAATGTCTATTTTCAACCGTAGTTTCTGTGTGAATTTGAGTGTATTTTGATTTCATTTAGAATTCAAAAGTGAGTGTATTTTGATTTCATTTAGAATTCAAAAGTCATTTGGCTGGGATTTGGAACAGGAGGTATTTGAAATACACAATTTTAGTATGTTTTGAAATCTCTCATTTTTCTATGATTTCAAATCTTAGCTATTTTACATTTAAAAAAAGTGTTCCTAAGTTACTAATCCATTATAAATTATATATGTGGCACACTCATGATAACGTAAAATAATTAAATTATTAGCTGCATCACTAAAATTACATCAATAGAATGATTTGAACAGTCTAAAAATTGACTATGTAAATTGATGGTTAAAAAACATCGACGAGTTGCTCATTTGTGATCCTATACTTGTGGCCCACCCGAGACTAAGAATTTCATCATTTATTGCCAAAGTAAATATTTCAATGCACTTATTACAATCATTCTGTCAAAATATCATACATGTATACTAATTTGGGATATTAACATAGAATTTGTAATCAAATTCAATTTCCTATAAATATACTACAAAATTTCAATGCATTGCTATTATAAAATTATAGCTACACCAATGGGTTCAATGTGGCATAAACACATGCTATTCCAGCCCATTCAAACCATGGGCCTCATTGACAATTGAGCACGCCCTGAAAATTGTACAGATTAGATGACCTACTATCTAATGTTAGCCATCAAATGGACAAGTACAATAATATGTCTAAAGGTCCAAATTAAGGAGGCAAAGTCAAACAGTCAGGGTCGCCCTATAGATGGGATTTTTGGGCCATTCCACATTCACATAATTAGGACCCACAATTTGGACAGTCCAAACTAGTAATTGGCATGCAGGCATGTGTCATGTACAGTAGACGAGTTGCCACAATTTAGTGAGTTGGAACATATATGCACATTGCCAAAAACAAAAAGAACAAAACAATTCTCTTTTAAGAGGAAACTACTTAACCTTATCTCTTGAAGGGAATAAAAATTAGGTTGTGACAACCACATACAACCAAACTGAAAATAAAATAAACTTAAAAAATCATAGAAGATGGATTCTCTTTCTTGATTGGTATGGATATGACAGCTCAGATGAATGTAGAAACGACAACCATTTTATCATGGAGAGGGAAGTGGGGTAGACAAAATCAAGGAGAGAAGGAAGGGAGAAAGAAATATGGGAGACAGGAATGGGAAAGGAGAGCAAATAGGAGAGAGAAGGGGCAGCCGCTGGCTAATTGCAAGTAAAACAGCAAGTAAAATCTAAGCCTGCTTTTCGTGGATAAAATCCTTGCCGTTGATTGGATAACATCTGCATTTTCGAATTTCCAAATGCCTTTCCACGTCTTTGGAAGATTTAATCCTTGACACCCTCTAAAATCTAATTGAGGGGCAAAAATGCCCAAAATCTGGTCTCTTCGGTTAGCGGTAAATGCATATAAATTGTGTAAATAAATAATGATGACTTGGTATTTCCTGATGGTAAAGATGCTGGTAAGTATAGTTTTTGGAAGGAGTGTCATTTAAACTTTGTAGGCTCTACCATGATACAAGTGTTGCATCTACACTATTCATTCATTTTGTCAAATCATTTTTGGGCATGAGCGCAAAAAATGAGGCAGATTCAAAACTTCTATAGTCTCCAAGAGGTTTTCAATAGTAGGCATTCCATCATCACTATTTTCTATGGTGTGGTCCACTAGAGATTTCAATCTACCTCATTTTTGAACTCATGTCCTAAGATAATCTGAAAAAAAAATGAATGGACAACATGAATATAAAATATATATTATGGTAGGGCTCGTTACCACGTTGAGTTTTGCCCCATTTTTTTAGGCTAAACCAAACATTGACCATGGTTGGACTGTTGATCTAATAGGGCACCTTGTAAATGGCCCATGGACTGAAATTTTCAGTGATTGCATGGTCCTATTGTCAATGTTTTCTATTGAATGCGGACCATTGCTCATTTTAGCTCAAATATCCCTTGCATGGATATCAACAGGATCAGTACCACAGTCTGGTCTCCTAGCATTTTGTTCTATGGCAAGTCCACATGATGGCCTATCAAAGAAAACAGTCTGAATTGGGGCAAATAGGTGCTATGTCATGTGTATGGTGAAAATATTCAATGTCCAGCAGTCTAAATCAGAGTACCATAACTACAATGGAAACCAAATATACCTACTAAATGTAAACTCTAATCGAATGACAGAAGTATGTGGATAATTCTTCACATACACACACATAAAAGCTCAATTGAATTACTCCAATTGCGATGTTGCTTAATCAAGAAAACCCAATTTCAAATAATTTTCAATGATCTCTTCGGGTGATAGATCAGTAAAATAACCATTCCCTACCTTCATTCCCTCTTCCCTTGCGAGCCGCTCAACTTCCAGCTGAACTTGATCAGCTCCCACTCGACTTGGATCCAACAGATTACATGCCACTTCAATTGTGTCCTCACCATGGGCAAGTGCTATCGCTTCCACTGATGCAAGCCCACCTCCTCGACTGCTCACCTGTCTAGCAATCCTACGGACACCAGCAATGTCAGTTGATGAAATGGGCACATTGTAAGTGGCAACCCATTGCGTTGCACCAACAATTGCAACACCTTTGGACCGAGCCGCTTGAGAAGGGCCAATGTCTGGCTCTAGCTGCAAGGACTCAGGTTCTACCCCACCTGACCACTGGTTGCCAATGGCATTGGGCTTGTAGTAACCCAATTCTCTTCTGATTGAATCAAGGGTCCTCCCTCGTTCATCTGCTGCTCCATATAGAAACACAGGAACTGCATGATTTGTATCATGTAACATTAGCAACAGGAATAAAAGTTTAAAGAACTGTTTAGGAAAACAGGATTTAGAACGTCTCAATCATAACATGCAAAATCAATTGATATTTTGCAAACTACAGCAGATTTTTATTGAAAGGATTGGCAATGTTCAGCTCTTGGATATTCAGAATCTTGTAAAGCTATTGAATTTGGGTGCCAGTTAAAAAATGAGTTCATCTCATTTTAGTTAATCCTATGTGTAAGAATGACGGTTTTTGGTTATCGAGATTAATCTTAATCCTTACCCAAAATGAATATGATCCCTAATACACAATTACATTAACTAAAATGAGATGAACTCCTTTTCAGGCCCTTCTCATCTCGCTTGAGATTTTTGGTGGGCTCTGTTTTCCGCAACATTCCAAACATGAAAACCGTGTTTGGATGCTCAAGTGACTTGAATTGCAAAATTCCAATATGAAGTATCCCTCAAATTGCAATTTTCTAGTCCCACTTAAAAGCAATTCAATTGAAAAATGGAGCGCTTTATCACTTTATATGTATGCCATTCAAGGAAATAAAAACATGGTCATTTCACATTTCAGGGAATAATAAAAACTACAATCCAATCAGATAGTGCATCCAAACAAACCCATTATAGGAAATTTGAGAAGTGCAATTCAATTTCAATTTCAACCCCAACACCACACATACCTCCAAGCTTAAGTCCTATATCGGCTGCGACAGAATTGGCAAGGTGGGCTGCTTGATCCAGCGAAGCCTGAGAGAGAGGGTGGAAGCAGATGTGATCGACGACTCCTATACGTGGATGAGTCCCGGAGTGCAGTTCAAGATCGATTGCGTCGAGAGCCGCTTCGACCATTGAAAACACGGCATTTCTGAGGGGAGAGGGATTTGATGGGTCAGTCGTGAAATGGGAGACGAGCGTGTAACGGACTCGGTTGTAGGAGTCGTCTGGGAAGTTGTTGATGATGGGAACTTCCGGGAATAGCTTGGCAGCTCGCTCGATCGATTCCAGTGCTGCTGGGTTGCGGCTTTCTGATATGAAGAGCGTGCAGCAGACAAGCATCTGCTTCGGCATTTTCTTTTGAATTTCTTCCAAATTCCTCTGCACGAGAGAGAGAGAGAGAGAGAGAGAGAGAGAGTTTCTTCCAACTTCCTCTGGAGAGATTCTTCCAATGTCGAGAGAGAGAGAGAGAGAGAGAGCTGACGATAAAAAAGAGGTGGTCTCTCGTCCGGGAGCGGATTAGGTGTTACCCTCACCGTATGGGGCCCACCTTGATGAATATTTTGTAAATCCACTCTGTCCATCCGTTTTTTCATTCATTTTAGGACTTGATCCCAAGACTTAAGAAGATCCAAATCTCAATTGAACCACACCATTGGAACCTGTGATGAATGGTCATTAAAAACATATTGTGGGCCACAAAATTTTTGGATTAATATGATGTTTGTATTTTCCCTTTATCCATATATTTTTGACTTTATCAACAGGTTGGATGGAAAATAAAAATTACGATAGGCCCCAGGTGGACCCTTGGTATTTTTTATGGTGGAAAATCAATCACCACCGTTTCTTATGGTGTGGCCCATCTGATATTTTGATCTATTATTTTTTACAAAAACTTACTAAAAATTATCTTTAATAAATGGATGGACGGTGTCGATATGTAAAAACGTAATCAAGTTAGGCCACGGTCAGGGTAACACCCACTAACCTGTTACCGGGTAACACCTAATCCGCCACAAGCACCGTCCACCCAGCATTTTAACTTCCAATATTTCACGTTTCGAAAAATCCAAACCGTCCATTAGGTTTTCTATATAACGAGAATCACGTTATGTAAAAATCAGCCACATCCACTCAGTAGGTGGACCAGATCATAGAAAAATCTGTACACCCATTGATGAATGACAAAATACAAGTAGTCCACTCGATGAATACCAATCAATACATAATACAAATAATCCCCTGATAAATAACAAATCATCCACCTCCACTCATCAAGTGGACTACTTTTATTTTGTTATTTGTCAAACCCCTGAGGAATTAATGGGGCTTACATTTGCACTGTGTGATTTTTATGGTCGGGCCCCACAATTGGACGGGTTGGATTTTGCAGGCACAAGACATTTTGAAAGTTACCTGCTCGGCGTATGAGGTAGATTATCGTCCCGAGCATTTCTCATGATAAAAACTCCCAGAATGCGCTTGTGAATGTGATTTCTTCTGGCCCAGGCCCACCTACTCACGTGGTTGGTGATAGTGGATAAGGCGAATCCGGGTTGGTGGGGCCGAAGCAGATTGCGTTCGATCAGGTCAGACATTTAAGCGTCCAACCAGATCTGTGTGGGGCCCACCTTGATGTATCTGTTTATCTAGACCGTTCATCCATTTTCTAAGATTATGGTAGGATGCGAGCTCAAAATTGAGGCAGATCCGACGCTCTAGGTGGACTACACTAAATACTAAGCTTGGGTTGTATTAATGTCCATTGAATACACAAGGCATTAAATGCAAGAGTTATCTACGTGGGTGCACTAGAGCGTTGGATCTACCTTATATTTGGGATGAACAACGTTAATAAATAAATAAATAAATCACGGTGGGCCTCACACGGATCTAATCGCTTAAAAGTATGAGCACGTGCATGTGCTGTATCCATACCGTCCAATCATTTTTAGAGACCGTTTTATGGCATTACAAATAGAATGAGATAGACCTAAAGTTCAAGCGGACCCCATCATAGAAAATAGTGGGGACAGTGACATCCACCGTTCAAAACTTCTTAGGGGCCAGAGGAATGCCCTTACCTAATTTTTCCAGACGTGCGGCCCACATAAGTTTTGGATCTGCCTCATTTTTGAGTACACATTCTAAGATGATATGGAAAAACAGATGGACGGGGTGGATTTATCATAGACATCACGGTGTGCGCCACCTAGCTTTGCATGGAAGGAAGTTGCTGCGGATAGCTTTGGCCGCTTAGGCAACACCTAATCTACTTCCTATGTTCTCCAGATTGAAAATTCGATGTAACCAACAATCGGTAGACGTCCACTTTTTCATTTTTTTAAAAAATGGCCCACCGTGATGTGTTCATGAGAACCACTTAAGTCATTAGATGTGTAATGCTATGTTGGGCTCGGAGCTAAAAAATCAGGCCATGCAACGATTTAAGTGGGTCATACCAATTGAAACAGTAAGGAGAGACGTCCAACCTTAATTTTTACGTGGCCCAACATGATGAGCATGTAAGATTTACTCCAACCATTAGCTGCCGCACCAAATGTTAGTCCTCTGACCTAAAAATCAGGCCCAAGTCCAGGAAAGCACCGATTCTGAACCTGACCACGTTGTAAAATGGGTCCAGTCTTTTAGGGCCAAGAAAGGCCCAATTAATAGTTCATCAAGCCCCAGGCTGGCCCATTACATCATTTCTACATGTAAATAATTGTTACTCGTGGATCTGTATACAACCAATGTACCTCTTTTCTTTTTTTTCTTTTTTTTAAAAATTATTTTATGAGGCTGGGACCAGACCTGGTTCATTGATGAACCAATGAGCTTGATTCGAGCTCAGCTTGATTACTCTTCAGACGTTGATTTTAGACCTGAACGACGAGCCTAGAAGTCTACGCTTACGATTAACCTATGATGGCCAGGCCCAATAACCTACAGGCAGGCCCGCAACATTTAGACATCCTTCAAACGCCAACTTGGGACTGACTGAGTATTTCCGCCTCCAAAACAGATATACCAAAAGGACTGTCTAAGATTTTTGGGCCCAACAGTGATGTATGTGACATATCCTGCCGTCCATTTGTTTTGTCGGAACATGTTAATGCATGAATCCAAAAAGAAGGTAGATCCAAAGCTCAAGTAGCCCACATCAAAGAAAACAATGGTCTTAAAATGTCCACCATTGATGGAGTGTTTCCTTCCTAGGGCTCACATTGATATTTATTTGTCATCCAACCTGTTCATTTCGTCACATATACATGGATAAGTGCAAAACACAAATATCAGCTTGATCCGAAACTTCTGTGGCCCCCAACGGTAAGCGTTCAATTCCCACTATTTGGTGTGGTGTGGTCCATTTGAACTTTGGATCTACCTCAGTTTTGAACTAAAGCTCTAAAATCATATGGAGAAATGGATGGACAGTGTGGATAATTCACATACATCAAGTGGGCCCTAGATTTCTTTTCACCCCTTCCCCATTTTAAAGTGAAAAGACAGGCCGTATATTTACCCATTTACAATTACAATGATTTTCTGTATATTAACATGGGTTTGAATTTAATTATTAAATTAACCTTAATATTTCTAAGTAGTGTACTTATATAATCTTTGACACAATAGTTGTAAAAGCCCGTTGAAATATATACTTCGCTTGAAAAGGATGAAATTTCAAGTCTCGTATGGGGCACAAGCACAAGATCACATCCGAGTGACTAACCAACAAATTTTTAACCATTGATTTACATGGATAATGTTTGGATGACATAGGTTATCCTATTAAAGTAATTACAGTGATGCAAATAAAATGATTGTTTTGATATCATCAATGGGTCATGTGCCCAATAGCCTAGTGACATACGTGTTACACATGCAACTCTTGAAAGGATTTTAGATGTAATCCAAGCTTCTACCTTGAATTTCAAACCCCCTTTTTAACAGGATTTGAAATTCCTTGTATTTAAAACCCACAATTATCTAGAAGTGTTTTGAGTCAATTTTGGTGATTTTGCTACTTTTGGTGACTTTACTAGCATTTGAAGTAAATTCAAGTTAGGAATTTAAGGCCAGTATAAGCCTCATCAATTTGTTTGTAAGAAGGGCAACTCATTTTAATCAATTTTATTCAACTTTGAGAAGTTTTCTTTTCTTGTGGATGATCTTTTTTCCTTCTCCCTTTGCCTTTGAGAAGTTTTCTTTGAATGTCGCTAGACATAGCCCTTCCAAGTTGGGGTCTATTGAATTAACAATCTTAAAAATCTGATCACTAAAGCATATCAAGTTAAAAGTCTTGGATACTAATTACAACTTTACAGCCATTTGGGAGCTTGTATTTCTAATGCTTAGATTTCGAATCAAGGTGATTCAAAATCCTTCACTTATGTTTGGCAACTTGCATTCAAATTGCACTGGAATCCAAAAATAACAATGCATTGAAATTATGTAGTATATTAATGGGATATTGAATTTGATTAGTAAATCAACTTTAATATCCCTAATTAATGTACTTATGTAATCTTTGACACAATGATTGTAACAAGCCCACTAAAATATGTACTTTGGTAAAAAATAATGAAATTCAAAGCCTCGAATGGGCCACAAGCATAGGATCACAACTGATGAACCAACCAACATTTTTTTAACCATTGATTTATGTGGCTAATTTCGATTGCTCGGATCATTCTATTAATGTAATTTTAGTGATGCAACTGATAATATGATTTTTTTTAAGGATATCATAAGTGGGCCATGCGTGCAATGGATGATTAGACTAACAATAATAATGTTACACACATGTGACTCTCCTACCTTTAAAAATGAGTAAAATAGAGGATTGACAATTTCAACAAAAATAAGAGACTTCAAAACTCAGCAAACTGAGTATTTAAAATCCACATAGCTTCCAAATACTTCCTAATCCACATTGCCAAATGATCCCTGGATTTTGAATCCATTTAATACCCCCAGAATCCATTCAATACCCCCATCCACGACCCCTTAATAGGTTTATAAATTAAGATTATATGAATACTTTAAATGGTATGAATCAAGGAATAACGATATTTCATTTGTCATCAATCTTGTGGAGATACTAGCCATAGATTCAAAAAACCAAAATCCAGACAACCAATCCACTCACCCAAACAAAAAATACGATCGTCCATTTCTAAAGTTTAAGCCGTGGACATGCGCCCGGTATTAGTTCGCGCCGGCAAAGGATCCCCTCCAACGTCGGCTTTGCTCCAGGAAAGACATAAAAGGGTACAGAAAAATGGATGGATGGTTTGAATTGTACACATACAACAGGGTGGGTCCCACGAGTGGAGCACCTATTGTTTGGAATGTTACTAGTCCAGGCTTGTATCACTTTATGAAAAGTTAAGTGCAATGAATGCCATGGTACTGGGTGGTGTTCAATGGTGGACGTTTTTGTCTCCAACCATTTCCTACAGTGTGGCCCACCGAGAATCTAGGTCAGGCAGATTATTGGGACCAATGCCTAAAATGGAATAACCAATCAGATGAACAGTGTGGATTCTCACAAAACGGTGGATCCACGACAATATGTATCAACTAGATAGTTATGTTTTCACTTTACATAGGCATACATGACAATACTAATAGATTAGATGGCAATAAATGCCATGCTATGGCTATAGGAATATTTCAATGGTGCACGATGGTGACCACTGTATTTCATTTTCCGCTTTCTCCTGCATAACATGAAATGGGCATAAATGCTTGGATGAAGACCATCCATCCACCAAACTTGAAAACCCATGTCCCAAAAACAGAAATCAATGCTTCTCTACTTATTACAAAGTCTACATGATCCTTTGGAAAGTGCAAAAATTCGACAGGTTATATGAATCAAAACAAATCCTAACTTAAAATGCTGAGATGAGTGGGTTATACCTGAAAATGATAGCCAACAAGAAAGTCATTGATGGAAATAAGTTGGACATGACATATACAAATGTCGATGAAGTTCGTTCTCGTCATCCAGTATAATACAATATCCTAGCAAGCATAACCCTGAAACACACCATAACAGAAAAAAAAAAAAAAAAAAACCCCTCTGAAAATCATGGGTATTAAAGACTGCATTTAGTTACAAATTTCAGCTGAGTTGGGAACATCGATTCTGTTTTTTGATAACTTTTGGGAATGCATGGTCCATTAAGCAAAAGAGCTTGTATAAGAAAGTTCAGTGATTTTATTTCCAGATCGCTATCTATAGCACCTGTCGTGTGCAATGGGTACAAAACCTGCCTATCATGTTGTGTGTGACATCTACTTGGTCTGCATCTCATGTGAATGAATGGTCCTAATCATAGGTGAAGATGCTTTCATCATGAGGCCAGTGTGACAAAGGGTCTTGGACCACCAGCATGTCTTTCAACTTTTTGTTAGACACCTATGCTGCATACATGGCTTCATAATTACCCTGAGTAGATAAGCACACCCATCTGATTAAGAGCCTTTGAAATGGACGATAAGACCATTTTGCACTAACCATCCCTTTTGCTACAAATGAATGGTCATGGAGTGTCATACCACATCAGAGTGAATAAAACTCTTACACAATAGTGTGGTCCACAAAGCTTTTCCAGCACCACCAAGTGACAATGTTGGTGAGTGCTAAAAAAGCCAGCCATGTGTATGTGAAATCCTATTCTATCAGTAGATGTGCCTTGAATTGAATATTCTTACAGTTTTAGCTAAATTGTCGAGTGCACAAGATACTGTTATAGTCCATCATTTCTATTATCTTGCTTCACCATGGAATGTCACATTGATGATTTTATTGTAGGACATTTTCTGTAAGTGCCGGTTCTTCATTTTTATCCCCATTTTAAAAATGGCTCCTACCTTTATCTTTAGAAAAAGCAAAGCTAAAAGAAAAAGAAAAGAAAAAAAGAAGGAAGGGCATCTTTATCTGTTCATGACCCCATGTTTTTAGACCTTGTTTTCAGCTCAAGCAAAAGATTTTTCTTAAAAAAAAAAAAGAAGAGAGAGAGAAAAGAATCATCCCAAAAGCAGAAAGAACTGCATCATCATAATTGTAAAGATACAACTATCTGCATAATATGATCAAAATATACTTCATGTCAGACCTTAGGAAGGTTCCAACAGTGGGCAAACTTGTCAATCTCATGGGACAAAATGGCAACTGATGGTTGAAAAAAAATCAAACCGATAGTACAATCCTAGCTGCCTAACATTTTCTCACTGAATGTGATCCAATGCCATTTTATTTAACTGCCCATTTTAAGGCCATTAATCTGACGAATAGGAATAACCAACCAGTATTTATACAACTGCCCACTGCATGCAACTAGAACCCACATATACAAATCACTTCTGTATTTTGTATCTCATGTAAACGTTTTGAAATGAACAGACCAATACCTTTCTTAAGCATTGAATGTGAGGTCAATCTATCTCAGACAAAGTGTCAAGATCTGAGCATTCCACCTTTTTTTTTGGAAAAAAAAGGGCTTTTTCCCCTGTATCTTTGTTAATTAGCAAAAACAGATATACAAAGACTGGACATTCAGGAGGGCTCCACAGATACATCGGGCCTCACCTATCGTATAGCCAAGATAGGCAGCAGGAAAAGGAAAAAAAGAAAAAAGAAAAAAAAAAAAAGAAGAGAAAATTGGATAGACAAAATGGGCACTTCTCGAGGATGAGAAGAGGGAGACGGGGGACCATGTAGGATGAGAGGTTGAACCTAGCTGCGAAGCAGTCCAAGCTCCCAACCCACTCACTGAGATCGAATCTCTCAACCCACTCCCTGCCTTGCGCTGGAGCTCCTGATAAAAGCCCATACCAGTGCAATCTAGCACAAGG
The DNA here is from genome assembly GCF_029962835.1 of Magnolia sinica. NCBI lineage: Eukaryota > Viridiplantae > Streptophyta > Magnoliopsida > Magnoliales > Magnoliaceae > Magnolia > Magnolia sinica. The sequence continues at coordinate 1,756,725 of NC_080573.1, read as the reverse complement.
GAGCCTCTAATGTGTCTCGGGAGATTGGCTCTGGAGCGATAAAGGGATTCAGCCTGTTTATCGCTGCCTAACTTTGCTAGAGCATCCGTGACAGAGTTACCTTCACGGAGGGTGTGGGAAAAAAGCAGGTTAAGTGGCCGAATCATGCATCTGAGCATTCCACTTGAACCTGTATGCAACATGAAAATTAAAGCATTTGCGCAAGTATTCAAAAAAAAGCTAAGGTAAGCTAACAACATTTGAACAATGCAAAGAACTCCAGCTGCAGCACCATTCCACATCTAAAATCCTTTAAAATCCATGTATCAGAAAATTGATTTCTTCTCATAGAAGTGAAGATCTGATGTAGTGAGAAAAATTGAAAATTCATATAGTAGACTAAGGAAATAAAATTTCAAACAAAATTCACGATGAATCATTAAATACAAAGAAGCAGAAAATTCAGAATTTCAATCAAACTAGCAGGTCAGGACAGATGCAACCTATTACTATGAAATCTAAAATTTTTGAGTAAGAAATGATAACAGAACAGAACCTTTCTGTAAATCTTCACAATGAGCATATGTTTTTATAATTTTTAGTTGGAATTATAATCTAATGGTACATATCATGTGCCATGCACTCATGTTGCATTGTGCACACTCTTTCTCTATGTTCAAGCAACCACTAATTTTCTTCTTGAAAGTGCTTTAAATTTGTATGAATTGGAAATCTTTCCATCTCTTCCGTTCTGTTTGTTTCATTCTCTTAGCTTCCATTTCTAATGAGTTTTCTCACTGCCTTTACTGTAAGATATGATTGTGGGACGATTCTCATATATCATATGATTTTTTTATATTTTTTTCTGTGCTCTTGACTCTCTTCTCAATATCTTCCAAAGAATCTTATTATTATTCAGCAAAATCCAGAAAATCTGGCTGTAATGCTGTGCATTATAATGACTGACTTTTTTTAAAGCAGCCAAATTCTGGCGTTGTGAAGGAATTCAGAATGAAGCTTGAGGAACAGGGACACATGTGCAAGCAAGACAATGTAAGAGCACATGATGAAAACATAGCCCACGTACAGCTAAAAGTAACTGGATGATTGGAGTGACAGATAGGTTGATTTAAAAAGTTTTGAATTAACCTATGAGAGGCAAGCATAGTCTATCATGCGGCTGAAAATGAAGAGAACACAGACCAGAAAGATATTACGCTTGAGAGTGAGTTTCAGGTGTAAGTTGCATACAAGTGAAATCACTTCTCTTGCTCAGGATTTCAAATGCACTAAAAAAGTTGTGAGTGACGACCTACAGGTGAAATTTTCTGTCCAAACACCACCTTTAAGTGGGTTGCCTGTAAACCCTTACCAACTAATAAAACTTCCAGGCATCCAAATGACCCCTAAATGCACCGGAAAATTGAGAAATCATATGATCCTTGGTCTAAGAATGTAGTGTCCTCAGATAGATGGCTAAGAAAGAACTAGAGTGACAATCTAAATTCAACAGAAAATGCCAAATTTGGGTTGGTGGGTCTTCCCAATCTTGTTATATTTGGGGCATGGTCCATCCACTGTGCGTCTCATCATAGCAACGGTCTCAAAGACTGAACCATTGGCTCCACTTGTACAAATTCAAGGCTTATACAGTAAGTATCCCTGGGCCAATGATCAAATAGTATTTCAAGGAGAAAATCATATAGAGGAGACAATTACCACAGTCAATGCAGTCCAACCATGAAAAAACCCATGCTGTCTGATGGCTTCTCCATCTGGAGACTTAGACATACTTGCCAATAAGCACAGGCTTCCAACTATAGACATTTCCACATTCATGAAGCATGAGCTATGTTTCTTCACCTGCACCAAAAGGAAACAATATGGAAAGGATAGAAGAAAATGGAGAAAATGGAGGAATGTAAAGGAGTCTAACCTGAGAAGCCCACTGACAGAGAGAAGAAGCCCACTGACAGGCTTCCAACTATAGACATTTCCACAGTCATTAAGCATGAGTTGTGTTTCTTCACCTGCACCAAAAGGAAACATTATAGAAAGGATAGAAGAAAATGGAGGAATGTAAAGGAGTCTAACCTGAGAAGCCCACTGATAGAGAGAAGAAGCCAGACAAGAGAGCAAAGAAGCAACTAAAACAGGAATGATTCCATGAAAGAGAACTTGATCTGGGTTAGTGCCACTAGAATCGCTGCCAGAACCTTCTCCAAAGCTTAGAAGTATGGCAGCAATTATTAGTAAGAATAGGGCCCCCATTTGTTTAACTGATTGCTTCTACCTGCAGATTGCACCCAGAAAAAATAGAGTAAAGTGACTATCAGAGAACTTGGTAATTCCCTGAAATTACCTGCAAGCGCATAGCCATTAAAAAGGCCTAGCATCAGCCTAGCCAACAGAAATGCTCAACTCAGAAAATATAAGAAAAGCTTTCTACTGCCTTTGGAACCAATAGGAAATGATTGAAAAGTTAGACATAAGACAGTGATTTACTATCTAGAATGGGCCTAGGAAAATAACCAGTGATTAATAACCGCTACATTCAAAGAGTAAAATGGAGAGAAAAAATCAATCTACAATACATCTGGTAGTATAAACTATAAAGTGAGTCAGGAGTCAACAAAAAACATTGAAACTTATAAAATACTCTTACATGTATCAAGACCAACGGACCAAGTCTATGATTCTTATACGGTTTCCCGTCAAGCTAGAAGTGAGGTTCTCAAAACTCGGTTTTAGTGTGCAATTCAACAACGAATGAAACCAACCAAGCAGACAGTGACTCATCCCAAAACATACATGTTTATGGTCAAAAGTCCAAAAAGAAAGAAAGAAAGAAAGAAAGAAAAAACTGATGGCTAGGATTATCCGGTGGGGCTTCCCCTCCATCGCTTCTCTGCAACACAAGATCCACATGCAAATAGGCACATGTACTAAAATAAAAAAAAAATAAAAAATCCATGAACAAAGACCCAAATGCATATAAAAGAAACACAATTCTTTATCATGTTTCCATTTCCATCTATAATGAAAGTGAGATCTCATGCATTACCTTGTAGAAATCGACAGCAATGAAGTTGGGCCATCGTTTTCCTGCTGCTTCATGACATGTACCAGTCATGCTAGTAAGTGGAGCTGAGTTGTCCTTACAAACTATCGCTAAATTAGGATTGTCAGGGAAATAGTTCTCTAAAACAAGGGATCTTGTTGTTGTGTTCATGGGAGATGATTCCGCATGATTAGGATAAGAACTCGCCTTCATCCTACTGTCACCTTCTGCAGTTTCAGCCCAATCACCAAAACCAATAAAAAGAGAATCAGCAATAGCTTCACATGTTTATACTCCTATGCATCAGAAATTCAAATTGGACAATGCTTCCTATTTTGATGTATTTTATATCAATTTCATTTTATCTCCAAAAGCAAATTGATTCAAGGAGAAAAAACAGAAATTTTATATTTTTACTGAATTTCATTAACAGTGCAGACCTCCTCATGAGGCCGCATTCGCCAACCTGCAGAAAGCATTAGAGCATGCATCAAGCGGTCGACACTAATAAATAGCCAGGCTCGAAAATCACGCCAGTTCACTCGTCAGGTGGAACACATTAAAAAAAAAAACAATGAACATTTTAAAAGAATTACCAGGAGTCCACATTCAACTATAGCACGTGGCCTGCCCAATGAGTGTACAAGCCTGATTCTCAGGCACATCATCTACCCGGCAGGGCCCATGTTATGCATGGCTTTAACATCAGGGATGGATGCATGTGGGCTTAGCAAAGCATGTACTAAATTTCTACAGAAAAAAATCATCCGTCTATCTAAGATAGTTCCACCGCAAGATCTGCATGGGATATACATTTATGAAAGGAGAGAAAACAGGGCTTACATTGGTTTTCTACAACGTATCTCCACTCATAGGCAATGCCTTCAGAAGCCTCCTTGGCCGATTTTGAGGTGAATACCAACAAACGCTGGTTCTTACTAAACATATCATCGATGATGGGCCAATCCTGCCCATTTTTAGGCATCCCCAATACCAGAAACCAAAATTTCCTAAGGCCGGCGGCATTGAATACCTTAGTTAGGCCTTGAGGTGATGTGACATAATCTTCTATGAAGATCGTAATGATCTCCAAAGGGTTGGCATCAAGGAACAGTTGAATTTCTTTCATCACATTAATAGCAGGTTGTTGTTAATCAGATAGGTCAATCAGAATTCAATCATTTCATTAGATTTATATAAAAAGGAATCAGCTGCGACTTACGAATGCTGTCAAATTGTAGCATTGGCCTCCAAAGGAGTGGCACAAACAAATGTCATTGTTGAAGTCGTACATGTCAAGCATCAACCCTCTAACATCATTCTGCAATGATTCAGAGTAGAAATAGCAGCAACTAAAAAAATAACAATATCTTCTCCTTTTTTTTCGTTCCCTTTTTTCTTTTTGCACAAATAATTCTATATTTGTTAAGATGGACGTCTTGTTCATGAACATTATATATTAGCAAGCATGTAAATCATATCTTCTATCTAAGAAGACCCACCTACACATACATACAGATCCCATCTTCAAGATACAAGTGTTTATATGTTGCGTGTATGTGATTTTCTGTTAGTAGAGATTGCTTACGGATTTATTATGGACTCCTAGCTGAGCCCAGGTGATGACTTCCAAGAGCTCTTCTAAGGTTCCATACCCACCTGAAATAGGAATGGAAATAAGAAAACCTGAAGGCTTTAGGAATCTGATTAATTGGGTTGTTGAGAGAAGAAGAATAGAACCTAGTAATGCGATGAAAGCATTGGAATGGTGGGACATATCTGCCTTCCTTTGATGCATGTTGGCCACTAGTTTCACCCTCTCCTTCTGTTTCTCCTGTAATCTGCCATTAAAGAACATCTTTCAGTAGCATAAGAAAATGAGAATAGATGAAAGATGCAAGAGAAGAAAGGCATATCTACTTACTTCTTTGCACTTGAGAGTCTTCGGTATGATCCTACAAAGAAAAGCCATCAAAGAAAAGGTTGAAAAACGTTCATTAATCCAATGAAAAACAAAACCTATATAAAAAATCATTCCTTTCTTTTATGATTGTGTTGGTTTTTCTCACCCTAAAACATGTCCGCCTCCTTTATGAAACGAGTGAGAAAAACTCTGTTTCAACATTAAGAAAAGAGTGGCAAACTCAGCTCCTTTCTTTCAACCAACATTTATGAAAAATTTTGTTTTCTTCATCGAGGAAACAATGATAAAGGTTGATGAAAAGAGTAACAAAACCTTGAGGAGAAAATAAAGTGATGATGGAATGATTAATGACCCAGTCGTGATTACAGGATTCAAATGTCTAAAAAGCAAGACATGCACACATGCCAATATGTTAGCATTAATATTATAAAAACCTATGTATCAAAAAAATATATTATAAAAACCTAGAAAAAAAAAAAAAACTAATAAGCTTTTATTCTCTTCACAATTTGTTGAGAGAAACCAAGAAGACAAATAGTTTGATCCGGATCCAAAAGAAATAGTACCATGCCTGATCAAATGGCACCTAATCATCACATCAAGGATTAAAATAGTTTGTGTGATGACTTCCAATGTGTCCACATGTGCAAACATGGGTAGAAGCCCGATTGTCAAAATTAATTCTAGAGCATTTAAGCAACCATGAAAGGTAAAGATCAATTAGTACAGGGTGCATAGGATGAGATTTAGCTTACCGGAATGATTAGCTTTTGCCCCCAACGATGGAATTCAATTCTCCAAAAGGTTCCCTACAAGGACAGTTCGAGTCTAAATACATTGAGCATGACGAAAGTAAAAACAAATCTCAGCATGATAAATGGTGCTAATTCAAGGTAATTATGAACCATGAACCAAAAGATGATTTTTTAGAAATTGAAACGGGAATTGAAAAAATGACAAAATGACAAAATGACAACGAAAGCAAGAAAAGAAATCACATTTAGATACAAATGGCAAAACAGAATACCTTTGATAAAAACAATATTGTAATGAAATCCCAATTTCCTAGTATTCATGTTGAGAAAGTAGCCCTCAAATTACAGATAGATTCTTTTCAAATCCAACTTGAAAGTAATGCAATTGCAATTTAGAGCATGGTTCCTCAATATGAATGCTGAGGAAGGTAATTACAATTAGGTTGTTTCTGCTTCATTAGTCTGAATGGACTACTGAATATTTTTCTTGTCTATTTTTAGTGATTTTCAGCTCCATTGCTGAGCATTGGAGGAAAGTCGATGTGGGTGTCGTTGTTTGCGGCCCGCCAAGCCTTCAATCAAGTGTTGCAGCAAAGCGCAGATCATGAAACGCCCCACCCAAAGACACAATATTGTCCGCTTTGCCCAGAGGGCTCACGGCTTTGTTCTCGGGGTTGCCCCCAAAACGCGTTATATCCTTAAGGTACGAACCCCACATATAACCACCACAACTTCCTACGACTCTTCCGATGTGGGACAAGTTCAACCCCACTGTGTACACAATAGGTTGCCAACACATTAGCCTGCCAACCACTGGTAGCTCGTCCAGGCCCTTAGGACCCACCCACATCAGCGTCCACCCACATGCGCCCGCCCACATGTGCAACAGTGACGAGGCGTCACAATATCGCCCACCGAGGGTAGAGCCGTCCTCGGCTCTGATACCATATGAAACGCCCCACCCAAGGACACAATATTGTCCGCTTTACCTAGAGGGCTCACGGCTTTGTTCTCAAGGTTGCCCCCAAAACACTTTGTATCCTTAAGGTGCAAACCCCACATATAACCACCACAACTTCCTACGACTCTTCCATGTGGGACAAGTTCAACTCCCACTATGTACACAGTAGCCTGCCAACCACTGGTAGCTCGCCAAGGCCCTTAGGCCCCGCCCACATACGCCCGCCCACATGTGCAACAATGACGGGGCATCACAATAAGGAACTTCAGTGATTTTATTTCCAGATAACTATCTATAGCACTTGTCGTGTGCAATGGGTACAAAACTAGCCTATCATGTTGTGTGTGACATCTACTTGGTCTGCATCTCATGTGAATGGATGGTCCTAATCATAGGTGAAGATGCATTCATCATGAGGCCAGTGTGACAAAGGGCTTGGACCACCAGCATGTGTTTCAACTTTCTGTTAGACACCTATGCTGCATACATGACCTCATAATTACCCTGAGTAGATAATCACAGCCATCTGATTAAGAGTCTTTGAAATGGACAATAAGACCATTTTGCACTACCGTCCCTTTTGCTACAAATGAATGGTCATGGAGTGTCATACCACATCCAAACTGAGAGTTGGATCTACTTCATTTTTGGGATCATGCACTAAAATGATCTAGAAAAATGGATGGACAGAGTGAGTAAAACTCTTACACAATAGTGTGTAGTGTGTTCCACAAAGCTTTTCCAGCACCACCAAATAACTATGTTGGTGTGTGCTACAACAGCCGACCATGTGTATGTGAAATCCTATTCTATCAGTAGATGTGCCTTGAATTAAATTTTCTTATGGTTATAGCTATATTGTCGAGTGCACAAGATACTGTTATAGTCCATCATTTCTATTATCTTGCTTCACCATGGAATGCCACATGATGATTTTATTGTAGGACATTTTCTGTAAGTGCCGGCTCTTCATTTTTTCCCCCATTTTCAAAATGGCTCCTACCTTTTATCTTTAGAAAAAAGCAAAGCTAAAAGAAAAAGAAAAGCAAAAAAGAAAAAACGAGGGGCTTCTTTATCTGTTCATGACCCCACATTTTTAGACCTTGTTTTCAGTTCAAGCAAAAGATTTTTCTGAAAAAACTAAGAGAGAAAAGAATCATCCCAAAAGCAGAAAGAACTGCATCATCATAATCGTAAAGATACAACTATCTGCATAATATGATCAAATATACTTCATGTTAGACCTTGGGAAGGTTCCGACAGTGGGCAAACTGTCCCTCTCATGGGACGAAGTGGCAACTGATGGTTGAAAAAAAATCAAACTGATAGGACAATCCTAGCTGCCTAACATTTTCCCACTGAATGTGATCCAATGCCATTTTATTTAACTGCCCGTTTTAAGGCCATTAATCTGATGAATAGGAATAACCAACCTGTATTTATACAACTGGCCACTGCATGCAACTAGAACTCACATATACAAATCACTTCTGTATTTTGTATCTCATGTAAACGTTTTGAAATGAACAGACCAATACCTTTCTTAAGCATTGAATGTGGGGTCCATCTATCTCAGACAAAGTATCAAGATCTGAGCATTCCACTTTCTTTCTTCTTCTTTTTTTGGAAAAAAAGGGCTTTCCCCTGTATATTTGTTAATTAGCAAAAAGAGATATACAAAGACTGGACATTCAGGAGAGCTCCACAATTACGTCGGGCCTCACCTATCATATAGCCAAGATGGGCAGCAGGAAAAGGAAGAAAGGAAAGAGAGAGAGAGAGAGAGAGAGAGAGAGAGAGAGAGAGAGAGAGAGAGAGAGAGAGAGAGAGAATTGGATAGACAAAATGGGCACTTCTCGAGGATGAGAAGAGGGAGACAGGGGATCATGTAGGATGAGAGGTTGAACCTAGCTGCGAAGCACTCCAAGCTCCCAACCCACTCCCTGAGATCGAATCTCTCAACCCACTCCCTGCCTTGCGCTGGAGCTCCTGATAAAGCCCATACCGGTGCAATCTAGCACAAGGGAGCCTCTAATGTGTCTTGGGAGATCGGCTCTGGAGCGATAAAGGGAGTCAGCCTGTTTATCGCTACCTAACTTTGCTAGAGCATCCGCGACAGAGTTAACTTCATGGAGGGTGTGGGAAAAAAGCAGGTTAAGCGGCCGAATCATGCATCTGAGCATTCCACTTGAACCTGTATGCAACATGAAAATTAAAGCATTTGCGCAAGTATTCAAAAAAAAAAAAGCTAAGGTAAGCTAACAACATTTGAGCAATGCAAAGAACTCCAGCTGCAGCACCATTCCACATCTAAAATCCTTTAAAATCCATGTATCAGAAAATTGATTTCTTTTCATATAAGTGAAGATCTGATGTAGTGAGAAAAATTGAAAAATCATATAGTAGACTAAGGAAATAAAATTTCAAACAAAATTCACGATGAATCATTAAATACAAAGAAGCAGAAAATTCAGGATTTCAATCAAACTAGCAGGTCAGGACAGGTGCAACCTATTACTATGAAATCTAAAATTTTTGAGTAAGAAATGATAACAGAACAGAACCTTTCTGTAAATCTTCACAATGAGCATACGTTTTTATAATTTTTAGTTGGAATTATAATCTAATGGTACACATCATGTGCCGTATACTCAAGTTGCATTGTGCACACTCTTTCTCTATTATCAAGCAACCACTAATTTTCTTCTTGAAAGTGCTTTAAATTTGTATGAATTGGAAAATTTTCCATCTCTTACGTTCTGTTTGTTTCATTCTCTTAGCTTCCATTTCTAATGAGTTTTCTCACTGCCTTTACTGTAAGATATGATTGTGGGACGATTCTCATATATCATGTGAATTTTTTATATTTTTTTCTGTGCTCTTGACTCTCTTCTCAATATCTTCCAAAGAATCTTATTATTATTCAGCAAAATCCAGAAAATCTGGCCGTAATGCTGTGTGCATTATAATGACTGACTTTTTTTTAAGCAGCCAAATTCTGGTGTTGTGAAGGAATTCAGAATGAAGCTTGAGGAGTGGAGACACATGTGCAAGCAAGACAATGTAAGAGCACATGATGAAAACATAGCCCACGTACAGCTAAAAGTAACTGGATGATTGGAGTGACAGATAGGTTGATTTAAAAAGTTTTGAATTAACCTATGAGAGGCAAGCATAGTCTATCATGCGGCTGAAAATGAAGAGAACGCAGACCAGAAAGATATTACGCTTGAGAGTGAGTTTCAGGTGTAAGTTGCATACAAGTAAGTGAAATCACTTCTTTTGCTCAGGATTTCAAATGCACTAAAAAAGTTGTGAGTGACGACCTACAGGTGAAATTTTCTGTCCAAACACCACCTTTAAGTGGGTTGCCTGTAAACCCTTAACAACTAATAAAACTTCCAGGCATCCAAATGACCCCTAAATGCACCGGAAAATTGAGAAATCATATGATCCTTGGTCTAAGAATGTAGTGTCCTCAGATAGATGGCTAAGAAAGAACTAGAGTGACAATCTAAATTCAACAGAAAATGCCAAATTTGGGTTGGTGGGTCTTCCCAATCTTGCTATATTTAGGGCATGGTCCATCCACTGTGCGTCCCATCATAGCAACGGTCTCAAAGACTGAACCATTGGCCGCACTTGTACAAATTCAAGGCTTATACAGTAAGTATCCCTGGGCCAATGATCAATGAAAAAACCCATGCTGTCTGATGGCTTCTCCATCTGGAGACTTAGACATACTTGCCAATAAGCACGGGCTTCCAACTATAGACATTTCCACAGTCATTAAGCATGAGTTGTGTTTCTTCACCTCCACCAAAAGGAAACAATACGGAAAGGATAGAAGAAAATGGAGGAATGCAAAGGAGTCTAACCTGAGAAGCCCACTGACAGAGAGAAGAAACCCACTGACAGGCTTCCAACTATAGACATTTCCACAGTCATTAAGCATGAGTTGTGTTTCTTCACCTGCACCAAAAGGAAACAATATAGAAAGGATAGAAGAAAATGGAGAAAATGGAGGAATGTAAAGGAGTCTAACCTGAGAAGCCCTCTGACAGAGAGAAGAAGCCAGACAAGAGAGCACAGAAGCAACTAAAACAGGAATGATTCCATGAAAGAGAACTTGATCTGGGTTAGTGCCACTAGAATCCCTGCCAGAACCTTCTCCAAAGCTTAGAAGTATGGCAGCAATTATTAGTAAGAATAGGGCCCCCATTTGTTTAACTGATTGCTTCTGCCTGCAGATTGCACCCAGAAAAAATATAGTAAAGTGACTGTCAGAGAACTTGGTAATTCCCTGAAATTACTTGCAAGCGCATAGCCATTAAAAAGGCCTAGCATCAGCCTAGCCAGCAGAAATGCTCAACTCAGAAAATATAAGAAAAGCTTTCTACTGCCTTTGGAACCAATAGGAAATGATTGAAAAGTTAGACATAAGACAGTAATTTACTATCTGGAATGGGCCTAGGAAAATAACCAGTGATTAATAACCGTTGCATTCAAAGAGTAAAATGGAGAGAAAAAATCAATCTACAATACATCTGGTAGTATAAACTATAAAGTGAGTCAGGAGTCAACAAAAAACATTGAAACTTATAAAATACTCTTACATGTATCAAGACCAACGGACCAAGTCTTTGGTTCTTATACGGTTTCCCCTCAAGCTAGAAGTGAGGTTCTCAAAACTCGGTTTTAGTGTGCAATTCAACAACGAATGAAACCAACGAAGCAGACAGTGACTCATCCCAAAGCATACATGTTTATGGTCAAAAGTCCAAAAAGAAAGAAAGAAAGAAAGAAAAAACTGATGGCTAGGATTATTCGGTGGGGCTTGTGGGGCTTCCCCTCCATCGCTTCTCTGCAACACAAGATCCACATGCAAATAGGCACATGTACTAAAATTAAAAAATAAAATAAAATAAAATCCATGAACAAAGACCCAAATGCATATAAAAGAAACACAATTCTTTATCATGTTTCCATTTCCATCTATAATGAAAGTGAGATCTCATGCATTACCTTGTAGAAATCGACAGCAATGAAGTTGGGCCATCGTTTTCCTGCTGCTTCATGACATGTACCAGTCATGCTAGTAAGTGGAGCTGAGTTGTCCTTACAAACTATCGCTAAATTAGGATTGTCAGGGAAATAGTTCTCTAAAACAAGGGATCTTGTTGTTGTGTTCATGGGAGATGATTCCGCATGATTAGGATAAGAACTCGCCTTCATCTTACTCTCACCATCTGCAGTTTCAGCCCAATCACCAAAACCAATAAAAAGAGAATCAGCAATAGCTTCACATGTTTATACTCCTATGCATCAGAAATTCAAATTGGACAATGCTTCCTATTGTGATGTATTTTATATTAATTTCATTTTATCTCCAAAAGCAAATTGATTCAAGGAGAAAAAACAGAAATTTTATATTTTTACTGAATTTCATTAACAGTGCAGACCTCCTCATGAGGCCGCATTCGCCAACCTGCAGAAAGCATTAGAGCATGCATCAAGCGGTCGACACTAATAAATAGCCAGGCTCGAAAATCACGCCAGTTCACTCGTCAGGTGGAACACATTAAAAAAAAAAACAATGAACATTTTAAAAGAATTACCAGGAGTCCACATTCAACTATAGCACGTGGCCTGCCCAATGAGTGTACAAGCCTGATTCTCAGGCACATCATCTACCCGGCAGGGCCCATGTTATGCACGGCTTTAACATCAGGGATGGATGCATGTGGGCTTAGCAAAGCATGTACTAAATTTCTACAGAAAAAAATCATCCGTCTATCTATGATAGTTCCACCGCAAGATCTGCATGGGATATACATTTATGAAAGGAGAGAAAACAGGGCTTACATTGGTTTTCTACAATGTATCTCCACTCATAGGCAATGCCTTCAGAAGCCTCCTTGGCCGATTTTGGGGTGAATACCAACAAACGCTGGTTCTTACTAAACATATCATCGATGATGGGCCAATCCTGCCCATTTTTAGGCATCCCCAATACCAGAAACCAAAATTTCCTAAGGCCGGCGGCATTGAATACCTTAGTTATGTAAACCGAGAGAAGCTGAAAGCTTTTGTGTATTTGAGACAACCCAAAGGGGTTGAATATATAGAGATTACAGTATCTATACAAGGAAAGAAATAAAATCAGAATCATCTACCTATGGAAAACCAACTATATAAGGTATGCTAGCAATACAAGGTATATTTCAGTCTGTCTAACATCCCCCCTCAAACTAATGCGGGTCATCGACAAGTAATAGTTTGCCAACGAGAAATGAGTGACGTGCAGAAGTTAGGGACTTGGTGAAAATGTCTGCAATCTGATCATGGGATGCAACATGTGGTAGAGAAATGAGCCCAGACTGAAATTTCTCACGGATAAAGTGACAGTCAATTTCAATATGTTTCGTCCGTTCATGAAAAACCGGGTTAGAGGCAATCTGAATGGCACTGAGATTATCAACATGGAGTGGAGTAGGATTCTGCACAGGAATGCCCAAGTCGGAAAGAAGTCCACGTAACCAAACAAGCTCACTACACGCAGCAGACATCGCTCGATACTCAGCTTCTGTGCTTAATTTGGAAATAGTGGCCTGCTTCTCACACTTCCAAGAGATGAGAGAAGTGCCGAGAAAAACATAGTAGCCAGTGGTAGATCTTCGTGTGAGAGCGCAACCAGCCCAATCAGCATCCGAATAAGCACGAAGGTCCAGAGTCGCCGTGGAGGAGAAGAACAGTGATCGATCTAGAGTTCCACGTAGGTACCGTATGATGCGTAACACCGCAGTCATATGAAGAGTCCGAGGAGTAGATACAAACTGACTGACGACTTGGACAGCATAGGCAATATCAGGGTGAGTCATAGTTAAGTAAACCAGACTCCCAACCAAACGACGGTATAAGTCGGGCTGTGCAAGTAAATCACCATCGTCGCGGCCATAATGAATGTTAAGTTCTAAGAGAGTCTGAACTGTTTTCTGATCTGTCAATGATGCCAAAGCGAGAAGATCCTTGGCATATTTACGCTGGCTGACCAGGATCCCACGTTTAGAACGTGAAATTTCAAGCCCAAGAAAGTATGTGAGATGGCCGAGGTCTTTCATCTTGAAGGAGGATTGCAGAACTTCCTTTAAAGCCGAGATGCCAGCAGTATCACTACCAGTCAGTAGGAGGTCGTCAACATAGACCAGAACAATGACAATTCCATGAGCAGTGATGCGCAAAAATAAGGATGGGTCATGACCACTTTGAGTAAAGCCAGCACCCGTAACAACATCGTGAAAGCATTGGAACCATGCCCGAGGTGCCTGTTTGAGGCCGTACAGGGCTTTCTTTAGGCGACATACCTTATTGTCAGGGATTAAGGAGCCAGGAGGAGGTTTCAAATACACGGTTTCTTGAAGATCTCCATGAAGAAAGGCATTTTTCACATCCATCTGAGCGAGTGGCCATGAGCGAACAGAAGATATAGCCAGAAGGGTACGAACAGTTTTCATCTTGGCGACGGGAGCGAAAGTCTCATCATAATCAATTCCATATTCCTGTTTGTATCCCTGAGTGACAAGTCGAGCCTTGTATCGATCCAATGATCCATCAGACTTGAGTTTTACCGAATAAATCCATTTGCTACCAATTAGCTGTTGGTCAGCAGGTCGAGTGACAATGTCCCACGTATGATTATCTTCCAATGCTGCAAGTTCTTCTGCCATAGCCTTCTTCCAACAATCATGAGTGGCTGCCTGAGAGTATGAAGTAGGAATAGAAACGGTATCCAGAGTAGCATTCATGGCAGACATAGAGCATATTAACCGATCAGGCGCTCGATGTTCACGAGCGGAACGTCGAATCGAGGTAAGTTCGGGATCAGCAACGGGTACAGTAGGTTCAGGTTGAGTAATAGGTGGTGGATCTGTACGTGGTCGACGTGAGTAAACCTGCAACGGACGAGGGAGAGTACTTGAGGCAAACGGAATTTCTGGAAAGGCAGTTAGACCAGGAGAGCTTGGAGTGTGCGGAGGAGGAAGAGATGAATGAAAAACAATGTGCTCAAGAAAAACAACATGTCGTAAAACCCGAACACGACGAGAAACCGGATCATAACATCGAAAACCCTTCTGAGTTTCCCCAAATCCCAAGTACATACATTTGACTGATTTTGGAGATAGTTTGTTACGTTCACGTGAAGCCAAGTGAACATAACAGATACAACCAAAAACACGAAATGTGGAATATGCAGGAGGTAAGCCAGTGAGAACAGAGTAAGGAGATTTACTGTTCAGAACTTTGGTTGGCATCTGGTTAATCAAGTAGACGGAATGTAACATTACTTCAGCCCAGAAAGAACGAGGAACACTCATAGCTGTCATCAGGGTGTTGGCAGTTTCAACAATATGACGATTTTTTCTTTCAGCCACCCCGTTCTGTTATGGAGTATCAGAACAGGTGGTTTGATGAATAATTCTATGCCCTTGAAGAAATGTACGAAAATCAGTTGAGAGATATTCCCCCCCTAAGTCAGAGCGGAGAGTTTGAACTAAAACCCGAAATTGGGTCTCGACCATAGAGTGAAATAACTTGAATTTTTCAAAAACCTGTGACTTCGATTGCAGAAAGTAAATCCAAGTGTAACGTGTGAAATCATCAATGAATATAACATAGTATCGTAACCCGGAGAGAGACATAATTGGTGAAGGACCCCAGACATCCGTATGCACAAGTTCAAACATAGAAGATGATTTTGTAGTACTTAGAGAAAATGGAACACACTTACTTTTTGAAAGACAACAGGAAGAACAAGAATAATCCAAATCATTTTTATTAAGAGAAATATTCCCTAACATGCCAGACGAAATTAACTGAAGTAACCGATCGGAATGTGGATGACCCAGGCGAAAGTGCCATAGTTTCCACAATTTATTTACCGAAGAAATATCTGATGAAGAAGGAGAAAAGAAACAACGAGCCAGAGTGACAGATGGATCAAAATCCAGCACGTACAGATGACCATGCCGCCTACCCCTCCCAAGTACCTTCCCCGTCGCCAGATCTTGCACAAAACAACAGTTGGGAAGAAATATGACTAAGCAGTTATTTGATGTGAGTTGACCAACTGAAATTAAATTGGAGGAGAGGTTAGGGATGTGAAACACATCACGAAGGGTGAACTAGCGATGAGCAGAGGGAGAGAAAGTCAATGATCCAACAGACTGAATAGGTAGTCTAGTGCCATCTGCAGTAGAAATAGCCTGATTGCCGGTGTAGGGACGAATGTCACGAAGATGGGATACAGCACCGGTCATATGATTGGAAGCACCCGAATCGAAGAACCATGTAGAAGATGGGAATATACCTAACATATTGGCCGCAGAAAGGGCCTGAACGATTTGCTGGAGCATCGCAGGAGTCAACGGAGATGAAAGACCTTCAGCAGAAACAGTATATGTAGAATCAGTAACAGTCGGCTCGGAAGAAATAGTGGCAGCAGTAGCAGAAAGAGCACGACCACGGCCACGACCACGACCACCACGTCCACGGACGGAAGAAGATGCATATGCACGTGTACGGTAGTCTTGAATACCATGACCAGTTCGTCGACAATAAGCGCACCATTCTTTGCATTGAGCGACAACATAACCCACCTTATTGCAGCCACGACAGGTTAAAAGAGAGGAGCTACGTGTTGGTGTAGTGGTGGACACAGCAAGCACCATATCAGATGATCCCGGAGTCGAGGAAGGAAGTGATAGAACTTTCAGTCGTTGTTCCTCAGCCAATAGATCATTAATAACCGAATTCAATGAAGGAGTAGGGCTACGGTTCAAGAGAGCAGCTCGACAATGCTCG
Organism: Magnolia sinica; assembly: GCF_029962835.1. Lineage (NCBI taxonomy): Eukaryota > Viridiplantae > Streptophyta > Magnoliopsida > Magnoliales > Magnoliaceae > Magnolia > Magnolia sinica. The sequence goes on along the minus strand of NC_080573.1, from coordinate 1,740,184 downwards.
AATTCCAGACGCAGTTTCATAAGAAATTGGCGAACTTACGCACTCTCGCGCATAGTTTGAAAAATCCTAAAGTCATTAGGAAATATTGGATCCATCAAGGCCATCTCAGTCCAAATTGTGACAATTTTAGAATAAAATGATTGAATACTGTCATCACCCTGAGTAAGATTAACGAGATCCTGTTCCAGACGATATGACCGGGCCGCATTACTTTGCTGATAAATTGTCTGAAGATGGTCCCACATTGCCTTAGCCATGCGATGAGGTGTGAGGCCAACAGCAATGGACCGATTGACCGAATCGAGAATCCAGGTAATAATCCGTCCATTGTTCATTTCCCAATCAGCCAATTTATCGGCATTCGTGGAAGTGGGAATAGTAACAGATCCATCAATTAGTCCTCACAAACCACGACCCTTCAGGAAGTTCTGAAAATGGATGGCCCATAGTGAATAGTTGGTACCATCAAAACTACACCTTGGGGCCTCTGTACGTGATGAGTTCTTGTCCATTGATCGGAATTAATATAAAGCACGCAAAGAGCTGCAGCAGAAGAATGTTTTAGGTGTACCGTACAGCAGGAGATATCTAACGGGTAGCAGTATCTGGATCTTGGCGGAATAGGAACAGCAACAGGACCTGTGGATCTGAAAAATGTAGATCCGGCGACCCAGCAGCAACAGCAACAGATCTGGATGGGAGCAACAACAACAGATTGTCAACAGATCTGGATGGGAGCAACAGCAACAGATTGTCAACAGATCTGAATGGGAGCAACAGATCAGGATGAGGTTACTGGAACTCAAAGAGAACGAGCAATAGAGGTGACCAGGCGACGCTGGATGAGCAGAGGGGCGACGCTGGACGAGCAGAGGGGCCAATGGACGAGAAGAGGTGGTCGGACGGGTGGTCGGACGACGCAGGGGTGGTCGGATCTTCAACAGGGGATGGTTGAACGCGCAGGGGTGGTCGGATCTTCAACAGGGGACGGTCGGACGACGCAGGGGTGGTCGGATCTTCAACAGAGGGCGGTCGGACGACGCAGGGGTGGTCGAATCTTCAACAGGGGACGCGGGATGAGCAGCAGATGGCGCTGGACGAGCAGAGGGATGATCGGACGACGCAGGGGTGGCCGAACGATGCGGGGGTGGCCGGACGACGCAGGGGTGGTCGGATCTGACAGGTGGTGCCGGATTTGGATCAGTGAGGCTCTGATACCATGTAAACCGAGAGGAGCTGAAAGCTTTTGTGTATTTGAGACAACCCAAAGGGGTTGAATATATAGAGATTACAGTATCTATACAAGGAAAGAAATAAAATCAGAATCATCTACCGATGGAAACCCAACTATATAAGGTATGCTAGCTATACAAGGTATATTTCAGTCTGTCTAACAAGTTAGGCCTTGAGGTGATGTGACATAATCTTCTATGAAGATCGTAATGATCTCCAAAGGGTCGGCATCAAGGAACAGTTGAATTTCTTTTAGCACATTAATAGCAGGTTGTTGTTAATCAGATAGGTTAATCAGAATTCAATCATTTCATTAGATTTATATAAAAAGGAATCAGCTGCGACTTACGAACGCTGTCAAATTGTAGCATTGGCCTCCAAAGGAGTGGCACAACCAAATGTCATTGTTGAAGTCATACATGTCAAGCATCAACCCTCTAACATCATTCTGCAATGATTCAGAGTAGAAATAGCAGGAACTAAAAAAATAACAATATCTTCTTCTTCTTTTTGGTTCCCTTTTTTCTTTTTACAAAAATAATTCTATATTTGTTAAGATGGACATCTTATTCATGAACATTATACAGTAGCGAGCATGTAAATCATATCTTCTATCTAAGAAGACCCACCTACACATACATACAGATCCCATCTTCAAGATACAAGTGTTTATATGTTGCGTGTATGTGATTTTCTGTTAGTAGAGATTGCTTACAGGTTTATTATGGACTCCTAGCTGACCCCAGGTGATGACTTCCAAGAGCTCTTCTAAGGTTCCATACGAAAGCATCGGAATGGTGGGACATATCTGCCTTCCTTTGATGCATGTTGGCCACTAGTTTCACCCTCTCCTTCTGTTTCTCCTGTAATCTGCCATTAAAGAACGTCTTTCAGCAGCATAAGAAAATGAGAATAGATGAAAGAAGCAAGAGAAGAAGGCATATCTACTTACTTCTTTGCACTTGAGAGTCTTCGGTATGATCCTACAAAGAAAAGCCATCAAAGAAAAGGTCGAAAAACATTCATTTATCCAATGCAAAACAAAACCCATATAAAAAATCATTCCTTTCTTTTATGATTGTGTTAGTTTTTCTCACCCTAAAACATGTCCGCCTCCTTTATGAAACGAGTGAGAAAAACTCTGTTTCAACATTAAGAAAAGAGTGACAAACTCAGCTCCTTTCTTTCAACCAACATTTATGAAAAATTTTGTTTTCTTCATCAAGGAAACAATGATATAAGGTTGATGAAAAGAGTAACAAAACCTCGAGGAGAAAATAAAGTGATGATGGAATGATTAATGACCCAGTCGCGATTACAGGATTCAAATGTCTAAAAAGCAAGACATGCACACATGCCAATATGTTAGCATTAATATTATAAAAACCTATGTATCAAAAAAATATATTATAAAAACCTAGAAAAAAAAAAAAACAAAAACTAACAAGCTTTTTATTCTCTTCACAATTTGTTGAGAGAAACCAAGAAGACAAATAGTTTGATCCGGATCCAAAAGAAATAGTACCATGCCTGATCAAATGGCACCTAATCATCACATCAAGGATTAAAATAGTTTGTGTGATGACTTCCAATGTGTCCACATGTGCAAACATGGGTAGAAGCCCGATTGTCAAAATTAATTCTAGAGCATTTAAGCAACCATGAAAGTTAAAGATAAATTAGTACAGGGTGCATAGGATGAGATTTAGCTTACCAGAATGATTAGCTTTTGCCCCCAACGATGGAATTCAATTCTCCAAAAGGTTCCCTACAAGGACAGTTCGAGTCTAAATACAATGAGCATGACGAAAGGAAAAACAAATCTCAGCATGATAAATGGTGCTAATTCAAGGTAATTACGAACCATGAACCAAAAGATGATTTTTTAGAAATTGAAACGGGAACTGAAAAAATGACAAAATGACAAAATGACAACGAAAGCAAGAAAAGAATTCACATTTAGATACAAATGGCAAAACAGAATACCTTTGATAAAAACAATATTGTAATGAAATCCCAATTTCCTAGTATTCATGTTGAGAAAGTAGCCCTCAAATTACAGAATGATTCTTTTCAAATCCAACTTGAAAGTAATGCAATTGCAATTTGGAGCATGGTTCCTCAATATGAATGCTAAGGAAGGTAATTACAATTAGGCTGTTTTTGCTTCATTAGTGTGAATGGACTACTGAATATTTTTCTTGTCTATTTTTAGTGATTTTCAGCTCCATTGCTAAGCATTGGAGGAAAGTCGATGTGAGTGTCGTCGTTTGCGGCCCGCCAAGCCTTCAATCAAGTGTTGCAGCAAAGTGCAGATCATGAAACGCCCCACCCAAGGACACAATATTGTCCGCTTTGCCCAGAGGGCTCACGGCTTTGTTCTCAGGGTTGCCCCTAAAACGCGCTATATCCTTAAGGTGCGAACCCCACATATAACCACCACAACTTCCTACGACTCTTCCGATGTGGGACAAGTTCAACCCCCACTGTGTACACAATAGGTTGCCAGCACATTAGCCTGCCAACCACTGGTAGCTCGCCCAGGCCTTTAGGCCCCTCCCACATTAGCGTCCACCCACATGCGCCCGCCCACATGTGCAATAGTGACGGGGCATAACAATATTCCCCACCAAGGGCAGAGCCGTCCTCGGCTCTGATACCATATGAAACACCCCACCCAAGGACACAATATTGTCCGCTTTGCCCAGAGGGCTCACGACTTTGTTTTCAGGGTTGCCCCCAAAACACGTTGTATCCTTAAGGTGCGAACCCCACATATAACCACCACAACTTCCTACGACTCTTCCAATGTGGGACAAGTTCAACCCCCACTGCGTACACAGTAGCCTGCCAACCACTGGTAGCTCACCAAGGCCCTTAGGCCCCGCCCACATCAGCGTCCGCCCACATACGCCCGCCCACATGTGCAACAGTGACGGGGCATCACAATAGGAAACTTTAGTGATTTTATTTCCAGATAACTATCTATAGCACCTGTCATGTGCAATGGGTACAAAACCAGCCTATCATGTTGTGTGTGACATCTACTCGGTCTGCATCTCATGTGAATGGATGGTCCTAATCATAGGTGAAGATGCATTCATCGTGAGGCCAGTGTGACAAAGGGCTTGGACCACCAGCATGTGTTTCAACTTTCTATTAGACACCTATGCTGCATACATGACCTCATAATTACCCTGAGCAGATAATCACAGCCATCTGATTAAGAGCCTTTGAAATGGACGATAAGACCATTTTGCACTACCGTCCCTTTTGCTACAAATGAATGGTCATGGAGTGTCATACCACATCCAAACTGAGAGTTGGACCTACTTCATTTTTGGGATCATGCACTAAAATGATCTAGAAAAATGGATGGACAGAGTGAATAAAACTCTTACACAATAGTGTGTAGTGTGTTCCACAAAGCTTTTCCAGCACCACCAAATAACTATGTTGGTGTGTGCTACAACAGCCAACCATGTGTATGTGAAATCCTATTCTATCAGTAGATGTGCCTTGAATTGAATATTCTTACGGTTATAGCTATATTGTCAAGCGCACAAGATACTGTTGTAGTCCATCATTTCTATTATCTTGCTTCACCATGGAATGCCACATGATGATTTTATTGTAGGACATTTTCTGTAAGTGCCGGCTCTTCATTTTTCCCCCCATTTTCAAAATGGCTCCTACCTTTTATCTTTAGAAAAAAGCAAAGCTCAAAGAAAAAGAAAAGAAAAAAAAGAAAAAAACGAGGGGCTTCTTTATCTGTTCATGACCCCACATTTTTAGACCTTGTTTTCAGTTCAAGCAAAAGATTTTTCTGAAAAAAAAAAAGAGAGAAAAGAATCATCCCAAAAGCAGAAAGAACTGCATCATCATAATCATAAAGATACAACTATCTGCATAATATGATCAAAATATACTTCATGTTAGACCTTGGAAAGGTTCCGACAGTGGGCAAACTGTCCCTCTCATGGGACAAAATGTCAACTGATGATTGAAAAAAATCAAACTGATAGGACAATCCTAGCTGCCTAACATTTTCCACTGAATGTGATCCAATGCCATTTTATTTAACTGCCCGTTTTAAGGCCATTAATCTGATGAATAGGAATAACCAACCTGTATTTATACAACTGGCCACTGCATGCAACTAGAACCCACATATACAAATCACTTCTGTATTTTATATCTCATGTAAACGTTTTGAAATGAACAGACCAATACCTTTCTTAAGCATTGAATGTGGGGTCCATCTATCTCAGACAAAGTATCAAGATCTGAGCATTCCACTTTCTTTCTTTTTTCTTTTTTTTTTTGGAAAAAAGGGCTTTCCCCTGTATCTTTGTTAATTAGCAAAAAGAGATATACAAAGACCAGACATTCAGGAGGGCTCCACAATTACATCGGACCTCACCTATCATATAGCCAAGATGGGCAGCAGGAAAAGGAAGAAAGGAAAAGAGAGAGAGAGAGAGAGAGAGAGAGAGAGAGAGAGAGAGAGAATTGGATAGACAAAATGAGCGCTTCTCGAGGATGAGAAGAGGGAGACAGGGAATCATGTACGATGAGAGGTTGAACCTAGCTGTGAAGCACTCCAAGCTCCCAACCCACTCCCTGAGATCGAATCTCTCAACCCACTCCCTGCCTTGCGCTGGAGCTCCTGATAAAGCCCATACCAGTGCAATCTAGCACAAGGGAGCCTCTAATGTGTCTCGGGAGATCGGCTCTGGGGCGATAAAGGGAGTCAGCCTGTTTATCGCTACCTAACTTTGCTAGAGCATCCGCGACAGAGTTACCTTCACGGAGGGTTTGGGAAAAAAGCAGGTTAAGCAGCCGAATCATGCAACTGAGAATTCCACTTGAACCTGTATGCAACATGAAAATTAAAGCATTTGAGCAAGTATTCAAAAAAAGCTAAGGTAAGCTAACAACATTTGAGCAATGCAAAGAACTCCAGCTGCAGCACCATTCCACATCTAAAATCCTTTAAAATCCATGTATCAGAAAATTGATTTCTTCTCGTATAAGTGAAGATCTGATGTAGTGAGAAAAATTGAAAAATCATATAGTAGACTAAGGAAATAAAATTTCAAACAAAATTCACGATGAATCATTAAATACAAAGAAGCAGAAAATTCAGAATTTCAATCAAACTAGCAGGTCAGGACAGATGCAACCTATTACTATGAAATCTAAAAATTTTGAGTAAGAAATGATAACAGAACAGAACCTTTCTGTAAATCTTCACAATGAGCATATGTTTTTATAATTTTTAGTTGGAATTATAATCTAATGGTACATATCATGTGCCATGCACTCATGTTGCCTTGTGCACACTCTTTCTCTATTTTCAAGCAACCGCTAATTTTCTTCTTGAAAGTGCTTTAAATTTGTCTGAATTGGAAATCTTTCCATCTCTTCTGTTCTGGTTGTTTTATTCCCTTAGCTTCCATTTCTAATGAGTTTTCTCACTGCCTTTACTGAAAGATATGATTGTGGGATGATTCTCATATATTATATGATTATTTTTATTTTTATTTTTTGTGCTCTTGACTCTCTTCTCAATATCTTCCTAAGAATCTTATTATTATTCAGCAAAATCCAGAAAATCTGGCTGTAATGCTGTGTGCATTATAATGACTGACTTTTTTTAATCAGGCAAATTCTAGCGATGTGAAGGAATTCAGAATGAAGCTTGAGGAGCGGAGACACATGTTCAAGCAAGACAATGTAAGAGCACATGATGAAAACATAGCCCACGTACAGCTAAAAGTAACTGGGTGATTGGAGTGACAGATAGATTGATTTTAAAAGTTTAAATTAACCTATGAGAGGCAAGCATAATCTATCATGTGGCTGAAAATGAAGAGAACGCAGATCAGAAAGACATTACGCTTGAGAGTGAGTTTCAGGTGTAAGTTGCATACAAGTGAAATCACTTCTTTTGCTCAGGATTTCAAATGCACTAAAAAAGTTGTGACTTACAGCTTCTAACTCGCTTATAGGTGAAATTTTCTGTCCAAACACCAGTTTTAAGTGGGGTTGCCTGTAAACCTTGACAACTAAGTAGATTTTTCCGCGTAATGTTACACCTGAAAACAAAACCAAGTATAAAAACCGTCACGCCCCAAACTCGAAAATCGGGCTCACAATGTAGACATTTAACCATCATTACCCATCAATGTGGACATCTGACCAACATTGCTCCCTAGAAGTGGTCATTTAACAACCAAACTAGATATTGGTATTAGAATTTCTATTAAATAGCGTTAGTAAATTCTTCCACGACATGTTACTCCAGAAAACAAAAACAAGTATAAAAACTATCACACCCCAAACTTGGAAACCGAGCTCACAATGTGGACATTTAACCATCATTACCCATCAATGTGGACATCTAACCAACATTGCTCCCTTGGAGTGACCATTTAAAAACCAAACTAGATGTTAGTATTACAATTTTTATTAAATATACTTAGTAGATTTTTCCACTCCATGTTACTCCTGTAAACAAAAGCAAGTATAAAAACTAAGCTAATTAGATCTTAGTAGTAGAATTTAAATGTCTCGTGTCTCTCAATCCCCACAAAATATGTAAACAAGTAGTGGTCGGATTAAAAACTAGATGTTTCAATAATAATCAAATTAGATTTAATATCAGAATTTCTATTAAATAGCGTTAGTAGATGCTTCCACAACATGTTATTCCTGAAAACAAAAGCCTCAAACTCAAAAACCGAGATCACAATGTTGACATTTAACCATCATTGCCAATCAATGTAGACATCTAACCAACATTACTTCCTAGGAGTGGCCATTTAACAACCAAATTAGAAGTTAGTATTATAATTTCCATTAAATATATTCAGTAGATTTTTCCGCGTAATGTTACTCCTGAAAACAAAACCAAGTATAAAAACCGTCACGCCCCAAACTCAAAAATCGGGCTCACAATGTAGACATTTAACCATCATTACCCATCAATGTGGACATCTAACCAACATTGCTCCCTAGAAGTGGTCATTTAACAACCAAACTAGATATTGGTATTAGAATTTCTATTAAATAGCGTTAGTAAATTCTTCCACGACATGTTACTCCAGAAAACAAAAACAAGTATAAAAACTATCACACCCCAAACTTGGAAACCGGGCTCACAATGTGGACATTTAACCATCATTGCCCATCAATGTGGACATCTAACCAACATTGCTCCCTGGGAGTGACCATTTAAAAACCAAACTAGATGTTAGTATTACAATTTTTATTAAATATATTTAGTAGATTTTTCCACTCCATGTTACTCCTGAAAACAAAAGCAAGTATAAAAACTAAGCTAATTAGATATTAGTAGTAGAATTTAAATGTCTCGTGTCTCTCAATCCCCACAAAATATGCAAACAAGTAGTGGTCGGATTAAAAACTAGATGTTTCAATAATAATCAAATTAGATGTTAATATTAGAATTTCTATTAAATAGCGTTAGTAGATGCTTCCACAACATGTTATTCCTGAAAACAAAAGCCTCAAACTCAGAAACCGAGATCACAATGTGGACATTTAACCATCATTGCCAATCAATGTAGACATCTAACCAACATTACTCCCTAGGAGTGGCCATTTAACAACCAAATTAGATGTTAGTATTACAATTTCCATTAAATATATTTAGTAGATTTTTCCGCGTAATGTTACTCCTGAAAACAAAACCAAGTATAAAAACCGTCACGCCCCAAACTCGAAAATCGGGCTCACAATGTAGACATTTAACCATCATTACCCATCAATGTGGACATCTAACCAGCATTGCTCCCTAGAAGTGGTCATTTAACAACCAAACTAGATATTGGTATTAGAATTTCTATTAAATAGCGTTAGTAAATTCTTCCACGACATGTTACTCCAGAAAACAAAAACAAGTATAAAAACTATCACACCCCAAACTTGGAAACCGGGCTCACAATGTGGACATTTAACCATCATTGCCCATCAATGTGGACATCTAACCAACATTGCTCCCTGGGAGTGACCATTTAAAAACCAAACTAGATGTTAGTATTACAATTTTTATTAAATATATTTAGTAGATTTTTCCACTCCATGTTACTCATGAAAACAAAAGCAAGTATAAAAACTAAGCGAATTACATATTAGTAGTAGAATTTAAATGTCTCGGGTCTCTCAATCCCCACAAAATATGCAAACAAGTAGTGGTCGGATTAAAAACTAGATGTTTCAATAATAATCAAATTAGATGTTAATATCAGAATTTCTATTAAATAGCGTTAGTAGATGCTTCCACAACATGTTATTCCTGAAAACAAAAGCCTCAAACTCAGAAACCGAGATCACAATGTGGACATTTAACCATCATTGCCAATCAATGTAGACATCTAACCAACATTACTCCCTAGGAGTGGCCATTTAACAACCAAATTAGATGTTAGTATTACAATTTCCATTAAATATATTTAGTAGAGTTTTCCGCGTAATGTTACTCCTGAAAACAAAACCAAGTATAAAAACCGTCACGCCCCAAACTCGAAAATCGGGCTCACAATGTAGACATTTAACCATCATTACCCATCAATGTGGACATCTAACCAACATTGCTCCCTAGAAGTGGTCATTTAACAACCAAACTAGATATTGGTATTAGAATTTCTATTAAATAGCGTTAGTAAATTCTTCCACGACATGTTACTCCAGAAAACAAAAACAAGTATAAAAACTATCACACCCCAAACTTGGAAACCCGGCTCACAATGTAGACATTTAACCATCATTGCCCATCAATGTGGACATCTAACCAACATTGCTCCCTGGGAGTGACCATTTAAAAACCAAACTAGATGTTAGTATTACAATTTTTATTAAATATATTTAGTAGATTTTTCCACTCCATGTTACTCCTGAAAACAAAAGCAAGTATAAAAACTAAGCTAATTAGATATTAGTAGTAGAATTTAAATGTCTCGTGTCTCTCAATCCCCACAAAATATGCAAACAAGTAGTGGTCGGATTAAAAACTAGATGTTTCAATAATAATCAAATTAGATGTTAATATCAGAATTTCTATTAAATAGCGTTAGTAGATGCTTCCACAACATGTTATTCCTGAAAACAAAAGCCTCAAACTCAGAAACCGAGATCACAATGTGGACATTTAACCATCATTGCCAATCAATGTAGACATCTAACCAACATTACTCCCTAGGAGTGGCCATTTAACAACCAAATTAGATGTTAGTATTACAATTTCTATTAAATATATTTAGTAGAGTTTTCCGCGTAATGTTACACCTAAAAACAAAACCAAGTATAAAAACCGTCACGCCCCAAACTCGAAAATCGGGCTCACAATGTAGACATTTAACCATCATTACCCATCAATATGGACATCTAACCAACATTGCTTCTTAGAAGTGGTCATTTAACAACCAAACTAGATATCGGTATTAGAATTTCTATTAAATAGCGTTAGTAAATTCTTCCACGACATGTTACTCCAGAAAACAAAAACAAGTATAAAAACTATCACACCCCAAACTTGGAAACCGGGCTCACAATGTGGACATTTAACCATCATTGCCCATCAATGTGGACATCTAACCAACATTGCTCCCTGGGAGTGACCATTTAAAAACCAAACTAGATGTTAGTATTACAATTTTTATTAAATATATTTAGTAGATTTTTCCACTCCACGTTACTCCTGAAAACAAAAGCAAGTATAAAAACTAAGCTAATTAGATATTAGTAGTAGAATTTAAATGTCTCGTGTCTCTCAATCCCCACAAAATATGCAAACAAGTAGTGGTCGGATTAAAAACTAGATGTTTCAATAATAATCAAATTAGATGTTAATATTAGAATTCCTATTAAATAGAGGTAGTAGATGCTTCCACGACATGTTATTCCTGAAAACAAAAGCCTCAAACTCAGAAACCGAGATGACAATGTGGACATTTAACCATCATTGCCAATCAATGTAGACATCTAACCAACATTACTCCCTAGGAGTGGCCATTTAACAATCAAATTAGATGTTAGTATTACAATTTCCATTAAATATATTTAGTAGAGTTTTCCGCGTAATGTTACACCTCAAAACAAAACCAAGTATAAAAACCGTCACGCCCCAAACTCGAAAATCGGGCTCACAATGTAGACATTTAACCATCATTACCCATCAATGTGGACATCGAACCAACATTGCTCCTTAGAAGTGGTCATTTAACAACCAAACTAGATATCGGTATTAGAATTTCTATTAAATAGCGTTAGTAAATACTTCCACGACATGTTACTCCAGAAAACAAAAACAAGTATAAAAACTATCACACCCCAAACTTGGAAACCGGGCTCACAATGTGGACATTTAACCATCATTGCCCATCAATGTGGACATCTAACCAACATTGCTCCCTGGGAGTGACCATTTAAAAACCAAACTAGATGTTAGTATTACAATTTTTATTAAATATATTTAGTAGATTTTTCCACTCCATGTTACTCCTGTAAAAAAAAGCAAGTATAAAAACTAAGCTAATTAGATATTATTAGTAGAATTTAAATGTCTCGCGTCTCTCAATCCCCACAAAATATGCAAACAAGTAGTGGTCGGATTAAAAACTAGATGTTTCAATAATAATCAAATTAGATGTTAATATCAGAATTTCTATTAAATAGCGTTAGTAGATGCTTCCAAGACATGTTATTCCTGAAAATAAAAGCCTCAAACTCAGAAACCGAGATCACAATGTGGACATTTAACCATCATTGCCAATCAATGTAGACATCTAACCAACATTACTCCCTAGGAGTGCCCATTTAACAACCAAATTAGATGTTAGTATTACAATTTCCATTAAATATATTTAGTAGATTTTTCCGCGTAATGTTACTCCTGAAAACAAAACCAAGTATAAAAACCGTCACGCCCCAAACTCGAAAATCGGGCTCACAATGTAGACATTTAACCATCATTACCCATCAATGTGGACATCTAACCAGCATTGCTCCCTAGAAGTGGTCATTTAACAACCAAACTAGATATTGGTATTAGAATTTCTATTAAATAGTGCTAGTAAATTCTTCCACGACATGTTACTCCAGAAAACAAAAACAAGTATAAAAACTATCACACCCCAAACTTGGAAATCGGGCTCACAATGTGGACATTTAACCATCATTGCCCATCAATGTGGACATCTAACCAACATTGCTCCCTGGGAGTGACCATTTAAAAACCAAACTAGATGTTAGTATTACAATTTTTATTAAATATATTTAGTAGATTTTTCCACTCCATGTTACTCCTGTAAACAAAAGCAACTATAAAAACTAAGGTAATTAGATATTAGTAGTAGAATTTAAATGTCTCGTGTCTCTCAATCCCCACAAAATATGCAAACAAGTAGTGGTCGGATTAAAAACTAGATGTTTCAATAATAATCAAATTAGATGTTAATATCAGAATTTCTATTAAATAGCGTTAGTAGATGCTTCCACAACATGTTATTCCTGAAAACAAAAGCCTCAAACTCAGAAACCGAGATCACAATGTGGACATTTAACCATCATTGCCAATCAATGTAGACATCTAACCAACATTACTCCCTAGGAGTGGCCATTTAACAACCAAATTAGATGTTAGTATTACAATTTCCATTAAATATATTTAGTAGATTTTTCCGCGTAATGTTACTCCTGAAAACAAAACCAAGTATAAAAACCGTCACGCCCCAAACTCGAAAATCGGGCTCACAATGTAGACATTTAACCATCATTATCCATCAATGTGGACATCTAACCTGCATTGCTCCCTAGAAGTGGTCATTTAACAACCAAACTAGATATTGGTATTAGAATTTCTATTAAATAGCGTTAGTAAATTCCTCCACGACATGTTACTCCAGAAAACAAAAACAAGTATAAAAACTATGACATCCCAAACTTGGAAACTGGGCTCACAATCTGGACATTTAACCATCATTGCCCATCAATGTGGACATCTAACCAACATTGCTCCCTGGGAGTGACCATTTAAAAACCAAACTAGATGTTAGTATTACAATTTTTATTAAATATATTTAGTAGATTTTTCCACTCCATGTTACTCCTGTAAACAAAAGCAAGTATAAAAACTAAGCTAATTAGATATTAGTAGTAGAATTTAAATGTCTCGTGTCTCTCAATCCCCACAAAATATACAGACAAGTAGTGGTCGGATTAAAAACTAGATGTTTCAATAATAATCAAATTAGATGTTAATATCAGAATTTCTATTAAATAGCGTTAGTAGATGCTTCCACAACATGTTATTCCTGAAAGCAAAAGCCTCAAACTCAGAAACCGAGATCACAATGTGGACATTTAACCATCATTGCCAATCAATGTAGACATCTAACCAACATTACTCCCTAGGAGTGGCCATTTAACAACCAAATTAGATGTTAGTATTACAATTTCTATTAAATATATTTAGTAGACTTTTTCGCGTAATGTTACACCTGAAAACAAAACCAAGTATAAAAACCGTCACGCCCCAAACTCGAAAATCGGGCTCACAATGTAGACATTTAACCATCATTACCCATCAATGTGGACATCTAACCAACATTGCTCCTTAGAAGTGGTCATTTAACAACCAAACTAGATATCGGTATTAGAATTTCTATTAAATAGCGTTAGTAAATTCTTCCACGACATGTTACTCCAGAAAACAAAAACAAGTATAAAAACTATCACACCCCAAACTTGGAAACCGGGCTCACAATGTGGACATTTAACCATCATTGCCCATCAATGTGGACATCTAACCAACATTGCTCCCTGGGAGTGACCATTTAAAAACCAAACTAGATGTTAGTATTACAATTTTTATTAAATATATTTAGTAGATTTTTCCACTCCATGTTACTCCTGTAAAAAAAAGCAAGTATAAAAACTAAGCTAATTAGATATTATTAGTAGAATTTAAATGTCTCGCGTCTCTCAATCCCCACAAAATATGCAAACAAGTATTGGTCGGATTAAAAACTAGATGTTTCAATAATAATCAAATTAGATGTTAATATCAGAATTTCTATTAAATAGCGTAAGTAGATGATTCCACAACATGTTATTCCTGAAAACAAAAGCCTCAAACTCAGAAACCGAGATCACAATGTGGACATTTAACCATCATTGCCAATCAATGTAGACATCTAACCAACATTACTCCCTAGGAGTGGCCATTTAACAACCAAATTAGATGTTAGTATTACAATTTTCATTAAATATATTTAGTAGATTTTTCCGCATAATGTTACTCCTGAAAACAAAACCAAGTATAAAAACCGTCACGCCCCAAACTCGAAAATCGGGCTCACAATATAGACATTTAACGATCATTACCCATCAATGTGGACATCTAACCAGCGTTGCTCCCTAGAAGTGGTCATTTAACAACCAAACTAGATATTGGTATTAGAATTTCTATTAAATAGTGTCAGTAAATTCTTCCACGACATGTTACTCCAGAAAACAAAAACAAGTATAAAAATTATCACACCCCAAACTTGGAAACCGGGCTCACAATGTGGACATTTAACCATCATTGCCCATCAATGTGGACATCTAACCAACATTGCTCCCTGGGAGTGACCATTTAAACCCCAAACTAGATGTTAGTATTACAATTTTTATTAAATATATTTAGCAGATTTTTCCACTCCATGTTACTCCTGTAAACAAAAGCAAGTATAAAAACTAAGCGGTCGCAACAGCCTCCGTAGTACCCCATTCTCGGCTCCTGAGGTAGGTTCCGATCCTGGGATCCTACAAGGAGGATTTTCATAACAATATAATCACTTCTAATGCGAGCATACTCAAGATCACAGCAAGTACATCTGAGAATAACAAGGGCACACATCACAAAATCCACAAAAAATTTGAACTTTTACAATCATCCAAAAGGTCCAAAAGGGCATACATGAGAATAAAAGGAAAAGAGAGAGAAATTAGCAACACTGGAGTCCTCACTGCTCAACTCTACTCCATGCTCTGCTGCTACGGCGCCTACCTAGTCACCTGCAAGCAACGATCGTGCAAGCTTATAGAAGCTTAGAGGTGGTGTAAGTGTGTGACAATGGTGCACAGAAGAATAGTAGGAGGTATAAGGAGAGAAGCATAATCAATGAACATATCACTAGTCTTACCAAGGCTTACCATGAATGCGATGCAATAAGTAATGAGTGTCATACCAAGGCAATGTATGAAAGGGGGGCTTGTACAGCCAATGGTAATGCGATGTAAGTGATGTCAATGCTCATATCCAAACCATAAGTCAAGTACATTTTCAATCATAAGGAAATCACCGGGGTCCATTACACTGCTGAATGCGCTCTCCAGACCCGCACAATCAAACGAGCGTAAGAGACCTCACTACCCGCCTGTGGACAACCAATCACCAATGAGGCTGAAGGTAGCGGACCCATTTACGAGTGGTCAAACTCAACCTAGCAATGCCTCCTCACACCAGGGTAAGGCCACACCCTATCCAACCGACTACACGACGGTGGGAGTCGCGGCCTAACTATTCAGACCTCGTGCGCTCATGTATTCCACCGGTCACGGCTGGAGCAGATCCTTGTACCATGGAAGTTTTGGGAATCTCACCCATGGGCATCCTACGCACCCGTATGCTCAAGTAATATTTTCTGTCCACACATGCGGCCATCCACAAATGTCCTGTGGAGGCAAGGCCCTGATGAAGCAAAGGCGGTATCCTCATGAAATGCGATGCAAATGCATGAGTGCACACACAGATCATGCACAAGTTTCGGGCACTCAATGTGCAAAAGGGAGAAACTCCATCCCCGAATGACCACTATACAATGCAATCAATTCATACGGATGATGCATATGGGTCGCAATGATGTATGTGTGCTCCCTGAGGAATATGAAATCGTCTGTCCCAAGGAGGGTCAAGATCTAGGCACATCGACAGGTATTCTAAGAAGAAGAGAAGTCCTCTAGTGGGAGCCCAGTACTTTGGGATGACCCACAAACAAAGAGAGTCAAAATCCTAAGGAGGAACAGTCCTAGCCAGGCCCAAGGTGGGCCTTTAACCACCTATAAGGGCCTCTATGGGCCTACCTTAGGGCCACCAAGGAGGACATCCAACCTCAACTGGGTCCCAAAAGGTAGCCTACTATATATATAAAGAAAGGTCCAAGGCACAATCAACCCATGGCCTAGTGGGCCATACACTAAGCCTAAAAAAACAAAGGCAACCTGGTGGGCCCTTAAGCAAGGTTAGGGCCCAACCATAAGGGTCATAGGTTCATTCATTGTGGTAGGCTTAATGGGCAGCCCATTATCCCAACATATGGGAAATTCTTAAATTTTTAACACATGTAAGTTGGGCCTCACATCTCGGCCCAAGTATGAATTTATTATAGTGGGCAAACAAGGGCCCAACTACTGGAGTATTTGGCCCATAAGGCCCATCACAATGACATGGTAAATATAGGACCCAAGGGTTCAATGGGCCTATCAAAAGTTCCAGCCCAACCAAGGCTATAAGGCCCTTACTTAACTAAGAGACTAGCCCAAGAAGAATCCTATTTGGGATGGGCCTTTAATCATATACTAATTAAGCCCAAAAAATAAAAATTAAGATGATAAGATATTGACATAAATCCTCCTCAAATCTAGTGGGCCATATCGCCCCAAAGAACATCTATAGGCAACAGTTATTGGGCTCAATGCCAAATTCCAGCCCACCCAAATTTCTGGGTTGGTTGGAGTTCAGCATTAGAAGTATTTCTTAGTATAATTAATTCTGGATGGCTCACACACATCACTGTGGGCCCCACCAGATGAGAGAGGATATACAATACATATATGAAATGGGCCAGACTGTTAGAATGCAAGCCCAGCAGTAGCCTAAGGCAGGGATGTCCCATGTGTAGGCAGTCCTATGGGCCTGGGGTATATGGCCCAAAAATCCACCTAATGTGTTCTAATTGAATAAAAAGGGGGTAAGTATGATCAATCCCCTAAGGACCCTACATGGATGGGTGGTGGGACATTCAACACATCGAGGTGGACCCACGAAGCAGGCTAGATGCCCCAGCCTGGGCGTCCCTGCCTAGTAGACCACTTCCAGCCATACCACGGGCAACTCAAATGTATTTTGGATCTGAAATTTTACAGAGTGATACTTCCATAGGTGACCTACACCCCCACAAAATTTCAAGATTTTTGGACACTTAGAAATATTTTAATTTATTTAAATAAAATAGACTGTCCAGAAAATCGGACTGACCTGGATGTCCCAACGTGGTGGGCCAGTCCGGCCCTTGCCATGGTGTACACAGAGGTCCATTGGCCCTGAAATTTGGTAAGTGGGTCCTAGAATGGGTGGAACATATCTCCACAAAATTTCAGAATTTTTAGACATATATAAATATTTTAATTTATTTAAAGAAGTCAATCTGTCCTAAAAATCGGACTGATCTGGACACCGTATTGTAATGGGCCAGTCCAGCCACCACCATGGTGTGTACAGGTATCCATTGGCCCCAAAATTTTGTAGGTGGGTCCTACCATAAGTGAACCACCTCTCTGTAAAATTTTATGATTTTTGGATACTCATAAATATTTTAATTAAATTAAGAATTTCAATCTGTCCAGGAAGGGATGTTGTTGTCCATGCATTGTTTACCCAATAAGGTGGGCCCAACCTTCATCCAAGAGGGGAAAAATGGAGGTTTAGTATTTTCTTCATAAAATAAAGTAAGGTGGGGTCCATAAAAGTGGCCCATCCTTCAGAGAAACCAAGCTGAAGTGTATGTTTTCCCTCCATACATGTGGGTTGGACAGCCCAACAAGGTGGACTGCCCACCCCTATGGGCCTCCTTTTTGGGTGCCATATCATGGACCATCTGAGGTATGACCCATCACACCTCATGGTGGGGTCCACACCTTCTCATTACACTTCATACTTATAAAGAAAATAATGACAATCATGATCCAAAAATCCATGCCAAAGATTGAACATGACAATCCATGCAACAGTCCAAGTTTTTGGACAGCAATACATGGCTGGACACATCAGCCTATATCTCAATAATCCCAGCCATAAAAAGGGTGTGTGGCCTTCCTCAGTGGGCCCCACATAAGTCCAGATCACATACTAGAACTAGGACACTTGCATGCATTTGATTAAGGTGTCCGATGATCATGGAGTTAGGTGATAAGAGCATCCCACCTTGCTGGACTTTTATTTTTATTTATTTTGGGACATCCAAGACCCACTATAAATGGGCCACACACACACTATCATCCATACATCAGAGAAAAGAGAAGAAGGAAAGAGAGTAATCCGGCCATGGGGGTAGGGCCCCGCCACTAGTGGGCCCTCTCAAGAGTGAATCATACCCATACAACTACATTGATTTTACATGCAACATAAAATCACTACATGCATGATATATAATTGTTGTGGATGGTTAGGATGCCATCCCAACATGATCCTTAGGGTCTAGATGACCTTAAGATGGAGTGGATTATAAAATACATCATGATGGGGTCCATGGAGAATGGCCCCATCATGGATCATGACATGCATGTAGGATGGGCCAAAGGGCCACATCCATGGGATCAAATGGGATCCCCACCATGGATTGGTGGGTCCTATATGATCCATCTAGAAAGAAAAAAAAGATCAAAGGGTAGAAAATAAGATCAACAATTATAATCACCCACCTTGAATCTTCAAGCTACCACCAACACTAGGTACTCCAAGCTCCAAGCTTAAAGGTTCAATGGTCAAGATGAGTTTGTGATGGCTAGATGGAGGAAGAAAGGAAGGGAAAGTTGCTGGAAATTGGGAGAGGGAGGGCTGAAATTTCTTCCATGAAAGAGGAAAATGAGAGAATGAAGGAGGAGAGAGAGGAAGGGAAGGTTGTAGGGGAGTCATCATTACTCTCCCTCCTTGGTTAGAGAAAGAAATCATGACCTATGGTGATACAAACAATGCTTGCTAGGGTAGGTTAGGTGTGGGTAGTGTTTAGGATGGGTAGTGTTTATTCCATGGGAATTGTAGTGTGTGTGGGTGGTGTGCATGGGAACTTGTGCCTGAGAGTGGTCCATATGCTTTTGTACAAAAAGTGGGCCACATGATGAAATGCTCACAACTTTTGATCTATAAGTCGTATGAATGCATAAGACGCGTCGTTGGAATCGCAACGACGATGCGGTCACAATGGTATAGGTCTCAACTCGATCCGAGTCGGGTCTTCATGACTGGGCTCACGGATGACCGCAAACATTATCCAAGGGTCACGGGTCGCCGGGATTCGACCGGTAAGACCGCGGGATCAAGATGGACGGAATGCATACTCACACACACACATGCACACATGCGAACTCGGGTTGGGTCTCACACCATGTTACTCCTGTAAACAAAAGCAAGTATAAAAACTAAGCTAATTAGATATTAGTAGTAGAATTTAAATGTCTCGTGTCTCTCAATCCCCACAAAATATGCAAACAAGTAGTGGTCGGATTAAAAACTAGATGTTTCAATAATAATCAAATTAGATGTTAATATCAGAATTTCTATTAAATAGCGTCAGTTGATGCTTCCACAACATGTTATTCCTGAAAACAAAAGCCTCAAACTCAGAAACCGAGATCACAATGTGGACATTTAACCATCATTGCCAATCAATGTAGACATCTAACCAACATTACTCCCTAGGAGTGGCCATTTAACAACCAAATTAGATGTTAGTATTACAATTTCCATTAAATATATTTAGTAGATTTTTCCGCGTAATGTTACTCCTGAAAACAAAACCAAGTATAAAAACCGTCACGCCCCAAACTCGAAAATCGGGATCACAATGTAGACATTTAACCATCATTACCCATCAATGTGGACATCTAACCAACATTGCTCCTTAGAAGTGGTCATTTAACAACCAAACTAGATATCGGTATTAGAATTTCTATTAAATAGCGTTAGTAAATTCTTCCACGACATGTTACTCCAGAAAACAAAAACAAGTATAAAAACTATCACACCCCAAACTTGGAAACCGGGCTCACAATGTGGACATTTAACCATCATTGCCCATCAATGTGGACATCTAACCAACATTGCTCCCTGGGAGTGACCATTTAAAAACTAAACTAGATGTTAGTATTACAATTTTTATTAAATATATTTAGTAGATTTTTCCACTCCATGTTACTCCAGAAAACAAAAGCAAGTATAAAAACTAAGCTAATTAGATATTACTAGTAGAATTTAAATGTCTCGTGTCTCTCAATCCCCACAAAATATGCAAACAAGTAGTGGTCGGATTAAAAACTAGATGTTTCAATAATAATCAAATTAGATGCTAATATCAGAATTTCTATTAAATAGCGTTAGTAGATGCTTCCACAATATGCTATTCCTGAAAACAAAAGCCTCAAACTCAGAAACCGAGATCACAATGTGGACATTTAACCATCATTGCCAATCAATGTAGACATCTAACCAACATTACTCCCTAGGAGTGCCCATTTAACAACCAAATTAGATGTTAGTATTACAATTTCCATTAAATATATTTAGTAGATTTTTCCGTATAATGTTACTCCTGAAAACAAAACCAAGTATAAAAACCGTCACGCCCCAAACTCGAAAATCGGGCTCACAATGTAGACATTTAACCAACATTACCCATCAATGTGGACATCTAACCAACATTGCTCCTTAGAAGTGGTCATTTAACAACCAAACTAAATATCGATATTAGAATTTCTATTAAATAGCGTTAGTAAATTCTTCCACGACATATTACTCCAGAAAATAAAAACAAGTATAAAAACTATCACACCCCAAACTTAGAAACCGGGCTCACAATGTGGACATTTAACCATCATTGCCCATCAATGTGGACATCTAACCAACATTGCTCCCTGGGAGTGACCATTTAAACCCCAAACTAGATGTTAGTATTACAATTTTTGTTAAATATATTTAGCAGATTTTTCCACTCCATGTTACTCCTGTAAACAAAAGCAACTATAAAAACTAAGCTAATTAGATATTAGTAGTAAAATTTAAATGTCTCGTGTCTCTCAATCCCCACAAAATATGCAAACAAGTAGTGGTCGGATTAAAAACTAGATGTTTCAATAATAATCAAATTAGATGTTAATATCAGAATTTCTATTAAATAGCGTTAGTAGATGCTTCCACAATATGTTATTCCTGAAAACAAAAGCCTCAAACTCAGAAACCGAGATCACAATGTGGACATTTAACCATCATTGCCAATCAATGTAGACATCTAACCAACATTACTCCCTAGGAGTGGCCATTTAACAACCAAATTAGATGTTAGTATTACAATTTCCATTAAATATATTTAGTAGATTTTTTCGCGTAATGTTACTCCTGAAAACAAAACCAAGTATAAAAACCGTCACGCCCCAAACTCGAAAATCGGGCTCACAATGTAGACATTTAACCATCATTACCCATCAACGTAGACATCTAACCAACATTGCTCCCTAGAAGTGGTCATTTAACAACCAAACTAGATATTGGTATTAGAATTTCTATTAAATAGCGTTAGTAAATTCTTCCACGACATTTTACACCAGAAAATAAAAACAAGTATAAAAACTATCACACCCCAAATTTGGAAACCGGGCTCACAATGTGGACATTTAACCATCATTGCCCATCAATGTGGACATCTAACCAACATTGCTCCCTGGGAGTGACCATTTAAAAACCAAACTAGATGTTAGTATTACAATTTTTATTAAATATATTTAGTAGATTTTTCCACTCCATGTTACTCCTGAAAACAAAAGCAAGTACAAAAACCATCACGCCCCAAACTCGAAAATCGGGCTCACAATGTAGACATTTAACCATCATTACCCATCAATGTGGACATCTAACCAACATTGCTCCCTAGAAGTGGTCATTTAACAACCAAACTAGATATTGGTATTAGAATTTCTATTAAATAGCGTTAGTAAATTCTTCCACGACATGTTACTCCAGAAAACAAAAACAAGTATAAAAACTATCACACCCCAAACTTGGAAACCGGGCTCACAATGTGGACATTTAACCATCATTGCCCATCAATGTGGACATCTAACCAACATTGCTCCCTGGGAGTGACCATTTAAAAACCAAACTAGATGTTAGTATTACAATTTTTATTAAATATATTTAGTAGATTTTTCCACTCCATGTTACTCCTGTAAACAAAAGCAACTATAAAAACTAAGCTAATTAGATATTAGTAGTAGAATTTAAATGTCTCGTGTCTCTCAATCCCCACAAAATACGCAAATAAGTAGTGGTCGGATTAAAAATTAGAAGTTTCAATAATAATCAAATTAGATGTTAATATTAGAATTTCTACTAAATAGCATCAGTTGATGCTTCCACAACAGGTTATTCCTGAAAACAAAAGCCTCAAACTCAGAAACCGAGATCACAATGTGGACATTTAACCATCATTGCCAATCAATGTAGACATCTAACCAACATTACTCCCTAGGAGTGGCCATTTAACAACCAAATTAGATGTTAGTATTACAATTTCCATTAAATGTATTTAGTAGATTTTCCCGCGTAATGTTACTCCTGAAAACAAAACCAAGTATAAAAACCGTCACGCCCCAAACTCGAAAATCGGGCTCACAATGTAGACATTTAACCATCATTACCCATCAATGTGGACATCTAACCAACATTGCTCCCTAGAAGTGGTCATTTAACAACCAAACTAGATATTGGTATTAGAATTTCTATCAAATAGCGTTAGTAAATTCTTCCACGACATGTTACTCCAGAAAACAAAAACAAGTATAAAAACTATCACACCCCAAACTTAGAAACCGGGCTCACAATGTGGATATTTAACCATTATTGCCCATCAATGTGGACATCTAACCAACATTGCTCCTTGGGAGTGACCATTTAAAAACCAAACCAGATGTTAGTATTACAATTTTTATTAAATATATTTAGTAGATTTTTCCACTCCATGTTACTCCTGTAAACAAAAGCAAGTATAAAAACTAAGCTAATTAGATATTAGTAGTAGAATTTAAATGTCTCGTGTCTCTCAATCCCCACAAAATATGCAAATAAGTAGTGGTCGGATTAAAAACTAGATGTTTCAATAATAATCAAATTAGATGTTAATATTAGAATTTCTATTAAATAGCGTTAGTAGATGCTTCCACAACATGTTATTCCTGAAAACAAAAGCCTCAAACTCAGAAACCGAGATCACAATGTGGACATTTAACCATCATTGCCAATCAATGTAGACATCTAACCAACATTACTCCCTAGGAGTGGCCATTTAACAACCAAATTAGATGTTAGTATTACAATTTCCATTAAATATATTTAGTAGATTTTTCCGCGTAATGTTACACCTGAAAACAAAACCAAGTATAAAAACGTCACGCCCCAAACTCGCAAATCGGGCTCACAATGTAGACATTTAACCATCATTACCCATCAATGTGGACATCTAACCAACATTGCTCCCTAGAAGTGGTCATTTAACAACCAAACTAGATATTGGTATTAGAATTTCTATTAAATAGCGTTAGTAAATTCTTCCACGACATGTTACTCCAGAAAACAAAAACAAGTATAAAAACTATCACACCCCAAACTTGGAAACCGGGCTCACAATGTGGACATTTAACCATCATTGCCCATCATTGTGGACATCTAACCAACATTGCTCCCTGGGAGTGACCATTTAAAAACCAAACTAGATGTTAGTATTACAATTTTTATTAAATATATTTAGTAGATTCTTCCGCGACATGTTACTCCTGAAAACAAAAGCGAGTATAAAAATTGTCACGCCCCAAACTCCGAAACTGGGCTTACAATGTGGACATTTAACCATTATTGCCCATCAATGTAGACATCTAACCAACATTGCTCCCTCAGAGTGGCCATCTAACAACAAAACTATATGTTAGTATTAGAATTTCTATTAAATATCGTTAATAAATTCCTACGCGACATGTTTCTCCTGAAAACAAAAGCAAGTATAAAAACTGTCACGCCCCAAACTTGAAAACCGGGCTCACAATGTGGGCATTTAACCATCATTGCCCATCAATGTGGACATCTAACCAACATTGCTCCCTAGGACTGGTCATTTAACAACCAAACTAGATGTTAGCATTAGAATTTCTATTAAATCGCGTTGGTAGATTCTTCCATGACATGTTATTCCTGGAAAAAAAAAAACAAGTATAAAAATTGTCATGCCCCAACCTCGGAAACCGAGCTTACAATGTGGACAATTAAGCATCATTGCCCCATTAATGTGCACATCTAACCAGCATTGCTCCGTAGGAGTGACCATTTAACAATCAAACTAGATGTTAGTATTAAAATTTCTATTAAATAGCGTGACTAGATTCTTCCGCGCCATGTTATTCCTGAAAAAAAAGTAAGTATAAACACTGTCACGCCTCAAACTAGGAAACCGGGCTCACAATGTAGACATTTAACCATCATTACCCATTAATGTGGACATCTAACCAACATTGCTCCCTAGGAGTGGCCATTTAACAACCAAACTAGATGTTAGTATTAGAATTTCTATTAAACAACGTTAGTAGATTCATTCGCGACTTGTTACTCCTGAGAACAAAAACAAGTATAAAAACTATCACGCCTCAAACTCGGAAACCGCGCTCACAATGTGGACATTTAACCGTCATTGCCCATCAATGTAAACATCTAACCAACATTGCACCATAGTAATGGCCATTTAACAACCAAACTAGACGTTAGTATGGAAATTTTTATTAAATAGCATTAGTAGATTCTTCCGCGACGTGTTACTATAGAGAATGCTAGTGTATTGTATTGTGTATTGTGTGTGGTTAGTGGGCTCTTTTAGTGTAAGTGCATGTGCACACCTTCCTATTCTCCTACAGTGTACTTTATGCATTATCATAATAAAATATTATGTGTTAGGGCAAGTAAGCTTAACACATTATCTCTCCCAAACTCTCCTCCTTCTCTCTCAATGCAGTGTACTTTATGCATTATCATAATAAAATATTATGTGTTAGGGCAAGTAAGCCTAACGCATTATCTCTCCCAAACTCTCCTCCTTCTCTCTCAATATTCTCATCTCTTCTTCACTTTATCCTCATCAAATCATGCTCTACTTGGTATCAGAGCAAAGATCCAAACATGCCGCATCCAACAGGTTGAGAGGCGACACGTCACCTTGTTAACGTCAGCAACCGTACGGCTGACGTCAGCGTTGTACGGACGTATGGACTCCGTTTGAGCTAAAAGTTTAGGTGTTTGATAGATCTTGATTTTAGAAGATTTTTCATGAATTTTTCAGAATTTATTGGGCCTCATTTCATGGTATTTTGGGCGAAATAGAGAAATTCAAAAATCGGTCCTATATTTCACTTTTCTTCGATCTAATCAGTAAGCTTTTCTTTGGTTTCTTTGCTCAAGATGGACCGAAATCTTCCTCCCAAATTATCCATGGTGAATTTTTTACTTAAGATCAATGTTTGAGAGGTTTTTAACCTCAAACGGGTGTGCGGCTGGGCCGTTTTTTCACTCGTCAGGCCCTTTTTGACTGCGTTTCATGATTTTTTGGATGATTGATATTTGTTTGAGGTTTATATCTTGTTATCTTGAAGGATTGAGTTAGATAGAGTTGTTTGAATCAGTCTTTCTTGGCATAGGGGGTCTCTTGGCATAGGTTTATTTCTCTTGGACTCTACTATGGCTGACAAAGGGCCCTCATCTCTTGGCATAGGGTCTCTTGAATCCAACCCCTTGCAGATTTCCTCCATTAGGTTGAATGGTGACAACTATCTTCAATGGGCACAATCTGTAAAAGTATTTTTAGGAGCCCGTGACAAGTTATTGTATATTTTAGATGATCCCCCAAGCTTTACAGATGTTACCTACAAGTCTTAGATAAAGGAGAATTATCAAGTTATTGCATGGTTGTTGAATAGCATGGATTCCTCGATTAGCCACTCAGTGATGTTTTTATCCTCGGCTAAAGGTATTTGGGATACGCTTCATGATATGTTCTCGGAATCTCAGAAATTTTCACGGGTATTCCAGCTTATTCAAGAAATTGGTCGGTTTCAACAAAACTCCAGATCCTTAAAAGACTATTATTCGACGCTTCGGGGTATGTGGGATGAGTTGGATATGTATCAGCCTCTTCCTTCCAAATGTAAAGAGGATCATGAACATGCTCATAAGCAACGGGATGATACTCGTATCATGCAGTTCCTCGTTGGGTTGAGTTCGCGATCAGGTTGTTATGCAGGATCCTCTTCCCCCATTGACGACAGTCTATGCCATGTGTCAGCGTGCTATGGCCTCTACTCTTCCTTCTCATTCATTTGTGCCACCCGAGCGTTCGGCACATCTTGCTGGCGATCAGTCCTCCCTTGGTCTTCGGGTTCCATCCTTGAGCTCAGGGCGCATTTCTGGTTTTGCTGGTCGTGGTAGAGGCCGCGAGGGAGATCGCAGTCGTGGCAGCCGTAGTCTTCGTGGTAGTGGTGGACGTGGACGAGGACGTAATGGTTCCCGCATTTGTTCACATTGCGGTGGAACTAATCACACTGTTGATTACTACTGGCAGCTACATAGTCATCCTACGTATGCCACTACTTTTGTTACTTCAACCGTTGCTTCTGGAACACAGTCTTCCACCCCGACAGCTGAGCAGACTACTTCAAGAGAGTCTTATCATTTCTCGAGCGGCATATAATGCCCTTATGCGGCTTCACATTCGGGATATTCCTGAGCCTTCTCATGCAGCTTCGGCCTAGTCAGGTACTGCCCTTCTTGTGTCATCCTCTCCTACCTCCTGGGTCATCGACTCTGGAGCTTCCTCCCATATGACTGGTAAGTTGCAATTCTTTTCTTCTTATTCTCCTTCTTCTCCCACTCAGTATGTCACAGTCGCAGATAGAACCCAATCTCCCATCTCTGGGATTGGTTCCATCCCTCTCTCTTTTTCCTTGTCTTTGTCTTCCGTATTGCATGTGCCTCGTTTTTCATTAAACTTATTGTCTGTTAGCTCTCTTACTAAATCATTCAATTGTTCAATCACCTTCTTTCCTTCTTATTGTTTGTTTCAGGACCTACAGACGAAGAGAGTGATTGGTGGAGGGCATGAGCGAGGAGGCATTTATCTTCTCGATGATACACCTGTTGCCGCTTCTAGTACCCTTTCTCTAGATCAAGAGTCCATGACTTGGTGGCATTGTCGCCCATCCATTTCTAGATTGAGACTTTTGTTTCCCTCCTTATCTGTCACTAAACCATTATGCTGTGATATTTGTGAATTGTCTAAACATCATCATGTTACGTTTCCTCCTAGCTCTTATGGGAGGAAATCTCAACCTTTTCATCTGGTTCACTCGGATGTCTAGGGACCAGCTCCGGTTATCTCGACTTTTGGATTTAGATATTTTGTTACCTTTATTGATGATTATTCCCGCATGACTTGGATTTATCTTTTGAAATCTAAAAGTGAAGTGTTTAATGCGTTTAAAGTGTTTTATCATGAAGTGTACACTCAATTTCATTGTTCCATCAAATCCCTCCATTCTGATAATGAGCGAGAATACATGTCTACTGCCTTTCTGTCCTTCTTGCAGGAACGTGGTATTTTGTCTAGGACGTCATGTGCTCGCACTCCTCAACAAAATGGTATTGCAGAATGAAAGAATCGCCATCTTCTTGACGTTATTCGCACCCTTCTGCTTGGTATGCATCTACCCAAACATTTTTGGGGTGATGCTCTTTTAACTACTACTTTTCTTATTAATCGTATACCCTCACGTATTCTGTCTTACAAATATTCATTTATTATATTGTATCCTCATGATAATCTATTTCTCTACCACCTAAAGTTTTTGGTTGTACATGCTTTGTTCAAATTTTGGATGGAAGTAATGATAAACTTAGCCCCAGGGTGATTAAATGTGTCTCTATCGGGTATACTCGGAGTCAGAAAGGGTATAAATGCTTTGACCCATTGACTCGCAAGAAATATGTCTTTGCCGATGTCACCTTCGTTGAGGATCTTTCTTTTTTCTCCTCTCCAGGCCGTTCCCTTTGTGATCCTCTTGCGAGTCAGGGGGAGTATGACTTTTATCCTCTTTCTACTAGTGATCATGGGAAAACTCCTCTCCCCTCTATTCAACATCCTGTTGGTGATATGGGTGAGCCTAAGCCTCTGCGGGTGTATCATCGTCGAGATAAATCTTCACAAGCTCAGCCATCCACCCTTCCGCTCACTTTGGATGTTGGTTCAGGTGACTCTCCTAACTCAAGTTTAGATCTTCCCATTGCCTTGCGCAAAGGGTCACGATCTTGTACTCAACACCCCATTAGTAATTTCGTTTCATATGATCATCTTTCACCATCTTTTCAGTCGTTTGCAGCTTCCCTTTCATCACAGACTATTCTTAGATCTCTCTCACATACTCTTCAGAGTCCTGCTTGGACAAAGGCGATGATGGAAGAAATGTCTGCTCTTGAGAAGAATCATACTTGGGATCTTGTGCCACTTCCTGTAGGCAATAAACCTGTTGGCTGTCGATGGGTTTATACAATCAAGTTTCTTCCAGATGGCTCAATTGATCGCTATAAAGCCCGTCTTGTTGCTAAAGGTTACACACAGACTCATGGTGTGGATTACTTCAAGACATTCTCTCCGGTGGCTAAGCTTAATTCCATTCGCGTTGTGCTCTCCTTGGCTGTTAATTTATCATGACCCTTGTTTCAGCTTGATGTTAAGAACGCATTTCTCCATGAGAATCTTTCAGAGGAAGTTTACATGCATCAACCTCCTAGCTTTGTTGCTTCTCACAACCCTGCACTTGTATGGACTCAAACAATCTCCACGTGCATGGTTCGAAAAATTTGGTCAGGCTCTCTTGGAGTTTGGCTTTTTTCGTAGCCATGCCGATCATTCTCTCTTTATATGTCGTCGATCGACGGGCATCATGGTTCTCATTGTCTATGTGGATGATATTGTTTTGTCTGGTAGTGATTCTGCTGGAATGAGGGAGGTCAAAGATTTTTTGAAGACCAAGTTTGAGATCAAGGATCTTGGTCCTCTTCGCTACTTCCTCGGAATTGAAGTTGCTGGCTCATCATCCAAATTGGTCTTGTCACAACGAAAATATGCGCTAGATCTTCTCATGGAGACCGGCATGTTAAGGTGCAAGCCTGCTACCACTCCCATGGATACTTCACAGAAGCTTCTCGACCAGATGATGGTGCTCTCCTTACTGATCCCGAGATGTATCGACGACTTGTAGGTCGACTTATTTACCTGACTATTACTCGCCCAGATCTCTCATTTGCGGTGGGGGTTGTTAGTCAATTCATGCAAGCCCACCGAACTTCTCATCTCACGGCTGTCTACCGCATGCTTCGGTATTTAAAATCAACCCTGGGTCTTGGCCTTCGCTTTCAGTTGCATGGTCATCTTTATCTTTTTAGCTATTCCGATGCTGATTGTGCAGGTAGTACTTTTGATCGCCGCTCTACATCCTGCTTCTGTACCTTCCTAGGTGGCAATCTTATAACCTGGAAGAGCAAAAAGCAGCCAGTTGTTGCTCGGTCCTCGGTTGAAGCAGAATATCATGCTATGGCTCATGCGACGTGTGAACTCATGTGGCTTCGCAATCTTCTTGAAGAACTTGGCTATCCTCCTTCGGATCCTATTCCTCTTCACTATGACAATCAAACGGCCATCCATATTGCTCGTAACCCAGTTTTCCACGACCGAACCAAGCATATTGAGGTCGACTGTCACTTTATTTGGGAGAAAGTCGCTTCTAAGGAAATCGTCACTCCTTTTGTTCGATCTGGGGATCAACTTGCTGATGTTCTTACAAAGTCCTTGAGTCGAGATGCTCTTCATCGTGTTCGTGACAAGTTGGGCATGATCAACATCTATGCTCCAACTTAAGGGAGAGTATAGAGAATGCTAGTGTATTGTATTGTGTATTGTGTGTGGTTAGTGGGCTCTTTTAGTGTAAGTGCATGTGCACACTTCCCTATTCTCCTGCAGTGTACTTTCTGCTTTATCATAATAAAATATTATGTGTTAGGGCAAGCAAGCCTAACACATTATCTCTCCCAAACTCTCCTCCTTCTCTCTCAATATTCTCATCTCTTCTTCACTTCATCCTCATCAACTCATTCTCTACTGTTACTCTTGAAAACAAAAACAAGTATAAAAACTTTCACGCCCCAAATTCTTCCACGCCATGTTACTCATGAAAACAAAACCATGTATAAAAACTAAGCTAAATAGATATTAGTAGTAGAATTTAGATAACTCGTGTCTCTCAATCCCCACAAAACAAACTAACAATCTATAATTGGATTAAAAACTTCATGTGTCAACAACAACCCGATTAGATGTTAGTATTAAATTTCTATTAAATAGCAATAGTAGATTCTTCCACGCCATGTTACTCCTGAAAACAAAAGCAAGTATAAAAACTAAGCTAATTAGATATTAGTAGTAGAATTTAGATGGCCCATGTCTCTTAATCCCCACAAAACACACAAACAAGCTGTGGTCGAATTACACTTTGCACATGTCAAAAATAATACAATTAGAAGTTAGCACTAGAATTTCCATTAAAATAATGTTAGTATATTTTTCGGCACCATGTTACTCCTAAAAACAAAAGCATGTATAAAAACTAAAGTAATTAGATATTGGTATTAGAATTTTGATGGCTCGTGTCTCTCAAGCCTAACAAAACACACAAACAAGCTGTGGTCGGATTAAAAACTGCATGTGTCTACAACAACCCAATAAGATGTTAGTATTAGAATTTCTATTAAATAGCGTTAGTAAATTCTTCCGCACCATGTTACTCCTGAAAACAAAAGCATGCATAAAAACTAAGCTAATTAGATATTAATAGTAGAATTTAGATGACTCGTGTCTCTCAATCCTCACAAAACAAACTAATAATCTATGGTCGGATTAAAACCTAATTAGATGTTAGCATTAAAATTTCTATTAAATAGCGTTAGTAGATTCTTACGCTCCATGTTACTCCTGAAAATAAAAGCAAGTATAAAAAGAAAGCTAATTATATATTAGTAGTAAAATTTAGATTACTCATGTTTCTCGATCCCCACAAAACACACAAACAAGCTGTGATCGAATTAAAAGCTGCACATGTCAAAAACAACACAATTTGAAGTTAGCTTAGAATTTCTATTAAATAACGTTAGTAGATTCTTTGGCGCCATGTTATTCTTAAAAATAAAAGCATGTATAAAAATAAACTAATTAGATATTAGTAGTAGAATTTAGACGGCTCGTGTCTCTCAACCACCACAAAATGCACAAACAAGCTGTGGTCGGATTAAAAACTGGATGTGTTAACAACAACCCAATTAGATGTTAGTATCAAAATTTTCATTAAATAGCATTAGTAGATTCTTTCGCGCCATGTTACTCCTGAAAACAAAAGCATGTATAAAAACTAGGCTAATTAGATATTAGTAGTAGAATTTAGATGGCTCGTGTCTCTCAATCCACACAAAATACACAAACAATCTGTGGTCGGATTAAAAACTACATGTGTCAACAACAACACAATTAGATGTTAGCATTAGAATTTCCATTAAATAACGTTAGTAGATTCTTCTGTGCCATGTTACTCCTGAAAACAAAATAATGTATAAAAAAACTAAGATAATTAGATAGTAGTAATAAAATTTAGACAGGTCATTGTCGGATTAAAAATTGCATGTGTCAATAACAACCCAATTAGATGTTAGTATTAGAATTTTTCATTAAATAGCGTTAGTAGATTCTTCCGCGCGATGTTACTCCTGAAAACAAAACCATGTATAAAAACTAAGCTAATTAGATATTAGTTGTAGAATTTAGATGACTCGTGTCTCTCGATCCCTACAAAACAAACTAACAATCTGTGGTCGGATTAAAAACTGCATGTCTAAAGAACAACCAAATTAGATGTTAGTATTCGAATTTCTATTAAATTGCGTTAATAGATTCTTTTCGCGCCTTGTTACTCCTGAAAACAAAAGCAAGTATAAAAATTGTCACGCCCCAAACTCGAAAACTGGGCTCATAATGTGGACATGTAACCATCATTGCTGATCAATGTGGACATCTAACCAACATTGCTCCCTAGGAGTGGCTCACATAGAGTCAAACATATAGTGAGCCCATGGCCCCACAAAAACTAAGTTAATTAGATATTAGTAGTAGAATTTAGATGCCTCATGTCTCTCAATCCCCACAAAACACACAAACAAGCTGTGGTCGAATTAAAAACTGCACGATTTAAAAACAACACAATTAGAAGTTAGCATTAGAATTTTCATTAAATATAGTTAGTAGATTCTTACACGCCATGTTACTCCTGAAAACAAAAGCAAATATAAAAACCAAGCTAATTAGATATTAGTAGTAGAATTTAGATGACTCGCGTCTCTCAATCCCCACAAAACAAACTAGCAATTTATAGTCGGATTAAAAACTACATATGTCAATAACAACCAAATTAGATGTTAGTATTAGAATTTCCATTAAATAACGTTAGTAGATTCTTTCGCGACATGTTACTCCTGAAAACAAAAGCAAGTATAAAAACTGTCACGCCTTAAACTCAGAAACCGGGCTCACAATATGGACATTTAACCATCATTGCCCATCAATGTGGACATCTAACCAACATTGCTCCCCAAGAGTGGCCCACATAGAGCCAAACATATAGTGAGCCCATGGCCTCACAAAAACTAAGCTAATTAGATATTACTAGTAGAATTTAAATGGCTCATGTCTCTCAATCTCCACAAAACAAACAAACAAGCTGGGGTCGAATTAAAAACTACACGTGTCGAAAATAATACAATTAGAAGTTAGCGTTAGAATTTCCATTAAAATAACGTTAGTATATTCTTCGGCGCCATGTTACCCATGAAAACAAAAGCATGTATAACCAAATTAGATGTTAGTATTAGAATTTCTATTAAATAGCGTTAGTAGATTCTTCCATGCCATGTCAATCTCCACAAAACACACAAACTAGTTGTTGTCGAATTAAAAACTGCACGTGTCAAAAACAACACAATTAGAAGTTAGCATAAGAATTTCCATTAAATAACATTAGTAGATCTTCGGCGCCATGTTATTCCTGAAAACAAAAGCATGCATAAAAACTAAACTAATTAGATATTTGTAATAGAATTTAGATGGCTCGTGTCTCTCAATCTCCACAAAACACACAAACAAACTATGATCGGATTAAATACTGCATCTGTCAACAACAACCTAATTAGATGTTAGTATTAGAATTTCTATTAAATAGTGTTAGTAGATTCTTTTGCGCTATTGACATTTATGATAAATAGCTTGACCATGAATGGACAGTTTGAAATGTTTGATATGTAGTGGATAGATTGGGAAAACTTTTGGCTTGGTATTCACATTTATGATAAATAGCTTGACCATGATCTCCGAAAATTGGTCACTGAAGAAAAACAGACAGCGAAGATAATCAGAAAACTTGTAGATATTGGAAAGGAAATCATTGATGAGTTCAAAGGTGGGGGGCGATGGAGAGAAAAGTCACCGTGAATGGCCTACAAAGGTATTGGCTGCCAATTCGATGTACCGGATTTGTGAGACAAGCTCGCCGAGTAGTAGTTCATACCTATCACCATAAGGTAGAAAATGGGTCAACCTATGCAACTATTTTATAGACTCGAAACAAGACCAATATGGCTTACATGGAAAAATCTTACTGATTGAAGAACCTTAACATCGATCTTGGAACCCTCATGCCGAACCCATGCTTCACCTTTTGTACCCTGTTCAAATGAGGAGAGTGCTTCAAGAGTACGTGGTGTGTTGAGGTGTGAATGCATGTGTATAAGTAAAAATAATAATAATAATAAGTGTTAAACAACCTCATGGAGAGAGTGCATTGGAGATTGAGTTTCTTTCAAAGCCAGTGGATTAGTAGGAGAATAAACACCAATAGGATAATACATTAATTTGGTTATGAAGGTATAACAAAATCATGGTGAGCATAATCAAAACAAATGCATACCTCTTTTATTTTTTTGACTTTGTAAAGTCGTTGTCTTTCTGAATTTCTATGGAAATTTTCTTCTGAAGAACATGTTCTTTCTTCTCCAACATTGTTTGATCATAGGCAAAGTTCCCAATTTTGCTCATTTCTATAACAAAGATTTGGCATGAAATTTTGAAGAATACTAACATAATCATGCCACTGGTTACTAAAAAGCATTTGATATGGATAAACCTGGTTTTACATGCAAGAGTCCAAATACTAATTCGAAATCAAATGACATGGTTTGCAGGAAACATTGTTTCTGGCATGGAAGAAGCCCTTCTTTGAGATTATGACATGCACCAATATGATTGCATTATCAGTAGTAGACATAAGAAGATGAGGAAGAAGAAATTAACAAAATAAATAAATAAATGAATTTTCAAGGAAAAAAGAAACAACACAATTGCTATGTTCAGAGAGTGCATAAAAAGTATTTATAAACAGCATCTGCATATATAAACATGCATTATAGATTAGCAAATACTTGTACCCACCAGTGAATAACCAACAAAAAGGTAACCTGTGTAGCACTCCATGGCTGTGACAATGAGCAGCTCCTTTGTGCAACTGATACAGGAAACTATGTAAAGAACAAAACAGAGAAATTCAAGTAAGCTACCATGTTAAAGGTCTACAAGATCTGGAAATCTGCCTCATGAAAGCACAAAAAAAGAAGAAGAGAGAAGCTAAAATATAGTAGAATCAGCAAACAAAATGCAGACATGAAATTATAAGACTACTAAAACTGAGGTTTTAACGATAAGTATTAACAATTTCCATAACCAAAAGCCAAAAATGAAGATTCATATTGAAACCTACAATTAAAAATAGGCTTTGGAACCAACGGGGGTCTAGATAAAGGATTGCATTCTAACAAACTGATGTCTACAAAACCTGAGAAGATGGGTAGGTTTCCATGCCAAATATCTGAAAATTTGAACCAATACCTAAGTGGTTGTTTGGATGGTGGTAAATGGTTTAAGTTGTAAATGATTTTGTGCAAGTGAGCAAACCACTTGAATATCCTTATGAGTACAATGGAAATTCATTTCCAACCAATACAAAACTATTTATTTATTCATATTTGTTCAAGGCTAGTTAGGATCCTCGGTTGAACTGATGCATGGCTTCAATTAGCAACAACCATTAACAAGAAACATCCTTTTCAGGCATTTTGTCAAATGAGTAGAGGGCAGATATAGAAACAGACTATTTCCACTATGGACAAACCTGATCTCACCATGGCACAAGTACTCATCACAAACTAAGGCATAAACCTATTTGGTTGGTAAACTGTTCAGGTACTCCATCAAATTTTACAAGTTGCACAAGTGCACACCCACAAAAATAATTACCAGAACAATA
Source organism: Magnolia sinica (assembly GCF_029962835.1). Classification (NCBI taxonomy): domain Eukaryota; kingdom Viridiplantae; phylum Streptophyta; class Magnoliopsida; order Magnoliales; family Magnoliaceae; genus Magnolia; species Magnolia sinica. Next base: position 1,704,355 of record NC_080573.1, on the reverse strand, counting down.
ATTAATATATAATCTGAATATGTGCTGGTAGGTGTATATGTAGGTTTGGCATTGAGTATTCCTTCTACTACTTAAATGCAGCAAAACATGCATTTGAAATAACCATATGGTCTTCCAAACAACAATTAGTTCCAAACAGCATACCCAGATCCAAACATGATTAAGGAATTCTGGTTTGAATCCCATTTTCTTTGGATCCAGGTATCGTATTTGAAACTTGTGGTTACTTCAGAACACACATCAGTAGTACTATTGAAAAAACAAAGAAATCAAAGAAATATTCAGCATCTATACTACCCAATACTAACACTGACAGATTGGTTGCTCCACTTAGCTTTGTTATTGCTCTTGCAGCTTCAAATATAACCATTAGGCTGCATATAGATGAGAAAATTGCGCGCATGTTGAAAATTCCAGGATGGAAGATCCCAAGATAGATGAAGCAAAGTTTTTTTTTTTTGAAAGAACCATAGAGTCATGTACAGTAGGCTCTTGCTTGTAGTAAATAAATGAAGTTTGGGGAAAAAAGAAAAGAAAAGAAAAGAAAAAACAAAAGCAAACAGCGACCGGCATTACACAGAGTTAAAAAGAAAGAAATCCTTGCCAACAACAATCATCAAATGCAAATACACACAATTTATATTAAGTATTAGCTGCTAGAAAGAAAGGGATAAGAACAAAGAAACAAGATCAAAAAGTTTCATGGCAATGAATTATCTTTGAAAATAGATATCACAACATTTCTTAAATGTTGTATGGCACATGTACAATTTCTATCTTACTGTGTATCAAGTGACATACTCTGCAGACTATCAAATAACACCTCAAAATAAAATGTGAACCCTGTGAACATGACCTCAACCTCTATCACAGATCCAAAAATGTCTTTTTACCCACCCATCACTGTTCAAGGAGATTATGAGTGACAGTTTATGAAAGATAAGTAATCTGACACAGACAGAGAACAAATAGAAAGAACATTGTTTGAAAACCAGGTACCCAGACTCTGCTCGGCTGAACAAGTCAATAGTACGATTAGTAAACCCAGTAACTCGAGCTAGTCACCTATTCAGTTGAGAGGTCTACAGACTGACACTATTGACCTCAACCTCTATCACAGATCCAAAAATGTCTTTTTAACCACCCATCACTGTTCAAGGAGATTATGAGTGACCGTTTATGAAGTATAAGTAATCTGACACAGACGGAGAACAAATAGAAAGAACATTGTTTGAAAACCAGGTACCCAGACTCTGCTCGGCTGAACAAGTCAATAGTACGATTAGTAAACCCAGTAACTCGAGCTAGTCACCTATTCAGTTGAGAGGTCTACAGACTGACACTATTGAAAGGATCTAAACGATACATCTTCAGAAGAGAAATACGGGAAGACCGGGACCATCTAGTATAGGGCTTCAACAAAAAACCTGAGAATGCATATTCATGTTGAACGCACAAGTGCAAGAACATGAAAATCAACAATGCAAAAATAAAAAGGAATTATTGTTTTACACATCTAACAACAGAAGTCCATAATTCCTAGGTGTACATTTTGCATGAATACTTTTGGGCTTTAACAAATATCCTTGTGATGTATATTCATGTGGAACGCATGCAGGAACATGGCCATCAACTTTTTGGATGAACATATATGACAAAGATCAATATAAAAGATCAGAAAAATGAAGGATTAACACATCTATCAATAGTAGTTCACAATTTCTATGGGTACATTTCACCATAAATACTTTTGTGATTGTCATTTACAGGTCTTTCTTGGAATGTTGTGAGAAAAAGTTGTGAGGCTTGTAAAGTAGAAGAAGATTATGATCTGAAAAGATAGAATATTATAATTTGAAAATAAATAGGCTTAAAATTGATAGATTAAAAAATTCAAAATAAAAAGGAAATATTACGAATATGATATTGAGAAGTTGACCTACAACAAAGATGCTCCTGATTTTAACACTATTTTCACTTGGTATTGATCAAAGCCAATTCAATGGTCAACTCCATTAAATTGTCGGCATATTTGTCAGCATATTTGTCAGCCAATCCAAGTCAACTTGGTTATGTCCCTTGGTTTGAGTACGTCCCTCAGTGTTAGACAGAATGCATTTCAGCATTGAGGTCTTGGGAATGAACCCCTACTTTTACCTATTCAAGAGAGTTCCTAGTTGACTAGCAAAATTTTCTGACAATCGAAGTGTGTGAGGCCGCTAACATTATAATAGTAGATATTTTTTTGAAAGATAATGAGAAAGCCAAACAGCAAAGATACAAAAGAAAGCAGAGCGGGAACAAGCCTAACAAGACAGCAGCCAAATCAAGGAACCCACTCCCTGATGAGCATTTTATAAAATAGAAAGCTATTAAATTTAAAGGTAAAATTAAACAGAAAGGGAGAGAATACAAAAAAGCACAGCCGGGGTCTTAACTTATATATATCGTAGACCTTCTGATCAGTGGGAGACCATTGTAGCATGAGACCATAAAATGCCCATGTGGTAGCACAGTCAGTTGGAAAACAGTATATGTTCATGTGGTAGCACAGTCAGTTGGAAAACAGGACATGTTCATGTGGTAGCACAGTCAAATGAAAAACCGTATGGGATGCTTGATGCCCCTCAGGCCATATAGTTATGGTGCAAGAAGGAACAGGGACTTACAGTATGAAAAACTTTTGGATGCCAGTACCAAACCTAAAGGAACAGGGGCTTAGAGTATGTAGGAAAAACTTTTGGATGCCAGTATCAAACCTAAAGGAACAGGGGCTTACTCCCTGGACTTTTCTATCTATTCCTATTTCCTCCTCTCCAATGTAACATACATTAGACCAACCACAAGAAGTTTCTCAACTATGGAAATGTAAATTAGTCAATTGGTCCATTTCACCTAATTGGGAAGGGAACATGCCCCTAGATAACTGTTCAAAAAATCAGAAACAAAGCCCCAAAATACAATCATTAACATTCAGTTTTGGGAGTCTAAATAAAAATTCAAGAAGAAGATACTGTACAGATCTGGTTCAACAGAAAACAGTCCAACATTGGTGTGGCTAGGGTCATCCAACGTCAGATACTTTAGGTGCATGATCCATCCACTGTGGAATGCCAACCCTAAAAAGGGTTTCGACAATGCAAATCCCTAAAAAGGGATTCGACAATGCTAATCCCTAATTAGGGATTTGACAATGCATATTCCTAATCAAGTAATCTAAATTGCAGAAAGCAACAGCAAGAAGGAAAAAGCCTTACATCATACTTGAGAATCCGAGATTCAGGAGCAGCGGAAGGCCGAACTGCAGCAGAGGGCCGAGGAGATAGAGAGAGTGAGAGGGAGAGGGAGAGTGAGAGGGAGAGCGAGCGGAGAGGGAAAGGGAGAGGGAGAGGGAGAGGCAGAGAGAGGGGAGGAGAGGGAGAGGGAGAGGGAGAGCGCGCAAGAGGGAGAGAGAGCAGCAGAGAGAGGGAGGGAGAGGGAGCGGCAGCGAGAGGGAGGGAGATAGGGGATCGAGGGAGGGAAAGAGAGAGAGAACGATGGGGGCCGAGAGAAGTATCCGTTGAAATTCGACCTGTATGCTGCGGCTGGCGCCTGGCTGTTACCGTTACGTTGATATGCTGGCGCCTTCCAGCTGGCGCCTGATTGTTACCGTTACGTTGATATGCTGGCGCCTTTCAGCTGGCGCCTGGCAGTTACCGTTACGTTGATATGGGTTTGAAACTGGAAGCGATTTCCTGCGAAAGCCTTTGGCAGGAAGTTCCTGTGCTGGGAATTCAGGTGGGGCCCACTGCGATGTCTATGGGAAATCCACCCCGTTCATCCGTTTTTTGTGTTAATTTTAGAATATTAGGAAAAAAATGAACCGGATCCATTGCTTAAGTGGGCCGATGACGTGAGAAGTGAACGTCCACAGTTGAAATATTCGTGGGGCCACAGAAGTTTTGAATCATTTTAATATTTGTGTTTTCAGTTAATCCCAGTAGGAATGACGTTATGGACGGTATAGATGGCATGTAAACATCACTATCGACTCAGGAAGGTTTCTAACGGTAGAAAATTTCCTAACAACTTCTCTTTTATTACGGCACAATTGATCTTGAATCCTGCTCAATTTTGGTTTGACATCGAAAATGAGCTCATAAAATGGATGAACAGAGTGGATTCCTTACAAAGTGGGCTCCACCCCAGTTTCCAGTGCGGGAATTTTCTGCGAAAGGAAAATCCGCGTCATTCAAACTTGCGCGCGGATTAGGTAACTACCGCCACAGACCTCGGTACAGGCGGAGGAGCGAGAGTTGGATACGGACAAAGTCAGTAGCCAAGTCCCTACTGAAGTGACGTCACCATGCTCTGTGGACCCCACCATGATGCATGTGTTGTATCCATACCGTCCAACCATTTTTATAGATATTTTTATGCCATTACAAAGAGAATGAGATCGATATAATATTCAAGTATACCCCACCATAGAAAATAGTGGGGACAGTGACAACCACCGTTCAAAACTTTTTAGGGGCCACAGTAGACCACAGTAGTTTCCGATCAAGATGATGTTTTTGTTTTCACTTCACCTATCTCTATTTTAACTTATGAATAGAATGGATCTCAAAAATACATCACTGTGGGCCCTGTAAATGTTTCAACGGTGGGTGTGACAGCTTCAACAGTTTCCTGTGGTGGGTCACTTGAAATTTAGATATATCTCATTCTCTTTTAATGCAATAAAACGATCTCTAAAAATGGTTGAATGGTATGAATACAACACATGAATCATGTTGGGTCCACAGAGCTTAGTGACGTCACTTCAGTAGCCAAATGGCTACTGACCTTGTCAGGATCCTACGGCAACTTATGTATGAGCTTTATCCACACGGTCCATATATTTTTCCATATTATTTTAGAATATTATCTCAAAAATAGAGAAAATAAAATTTTCAAATGGGCCACAGTGGATATTAAATTTCCACCGTTGAAAATTTTTTGGGATCACAGAAGTTTTGTATCAAGATGATATATATTTTTAACTTCTTCACGGTGAATATGACCCATATCAAGGGATTGTATGAAAAATAAACTAGAAAAGGGGCCCTAAAAAGCTTTTAACAGTGAGCATTCTTAGCACCTCCGCTTCCTATGGTGTGGTCCCCTTGAGAATTGGATATGCCTTAGTTTCGATCCCATACTCTAGAATGATATGAAAAGAGGGATGGACGGTGTGGATAATAGTAATACATCACAGTCGTCCCTCGGAGCCTCCGCCACTGGGGTTGTACCTAATCCGCGCCTAAGTTTCAAAGGACGCGGATTTCTCGCAAAAGGAAAATTCCTGCGTAAAGATTCTGGGTGGAGCCTAATGCAACGTTTGTTAGAAATCAAACCCATTCATCACGAAACAATGGGAAAATGAATGCCTACCGTTGAAACCTTCCTAGGCGCAACCTTGCTATTTATATGCCATTTAGAAGGTCATTTCCACGCAAATAAAGTGAAAATACCAAAAAATTATACCGTTACAATACTTTAATGGACATATAAATGTTTCAACGGTGGTCACTAAATCTCCACTGTTTACTCTCGTGTGGCCGACTTGAGTTTTGGATCCTCTTCGTTTTTAGTTCCACCTAATAAAATGAGCTTTAAAAACGGATGGAGGGGTTGGATTTCTCACAAACACCTAAGTGGGCCCACACAGAATCCTGCGCAAGAACTTCCCGCCGGAAGGCTTTCGCAGGAAATCCAGTTTCAAACCACCGTATCAAGATAACGGTCACAGCCAGCTGGAAGGCGCCAACGGATACTTCTCTCGGCCCCAATCGTTGTCTCTCCCTCTCTCCCTCTTCCGAACAGGCGGGAGCATCAAAGTTTTTCTCTTCGAAATTTGAATGCGTAAGGGCCGTCTCTGTACCATGTATGTTTGCCACCGTTTACCGTCTACCATACATGTGTACGATTATCCCGACCATCCAAATTGTGGGTCCATGGTGGATTGGGGATAGCCCGACAAAAAATCGCAATAATTGGACGGTTCCTAGCCACCTCTGCCGATAAAATGGGTTGCTAGAAAGAAAACGGTCACTAGCCGAATTCAACAGGCTAAATAAGAGGGGCGCGGATTAGATACGGACAAGGTGAGTAGCCAAATGGCTACTGAAGTGACGTCACCAAGTTATGTGGACCCCACCATGATGCATGTGTTGTATCCATACCGTCCATCCATTTGGAGAGATCGTTTTATGGCATGAGAAAAATAACGAGATAGATCTAAAATTCAATTGGACCCCACCATAGAAAACAGTGGGGACAGTGACATCCACCATTCAAAACTTCATAAGGGCCACAGAAGTTTCTGATCAAGCTTATATTTTTGTTTTCACTTCATCTATCTCTATGTTAACTTATGAATAGGTTGGATCTAAAAAAATACATCATGGTGGGCCCTATAAATCTTATAGAAATCCTGTGCAAAAATAAATAAAAAATTCTCTGTGGGGTCCACTGTAATGTGTGAGTGACATCCACTTCGTCCGTCATTTAGAATGCCAATCTAAACCTCAAGTAGACCCCACACAGAGAACTGAAAACAGGGCCACCTGCTAATGAAATCTTAACTTACAATGTGTTGTATTGGGCCACTATGATGGGTGCATGACACCCAATCTGTCTATCATCAGTGTCTTCTTGGGTCATCCTTGCCTCCCAAAAAATCAGATGGGAAATATCATGAAAAATCATGCCTAAACCTTTAAAATCCAGTGGTGAGGTCCACCTGGATATTGGACTGGTCTGATTTTCTCTCTATCAATTCATCCTTGTGGGATTTATCTTGCGAATGGATTAGATGACATATAAATAATAAGATGTGCCCCCACAAACAATCTAAAAGGTTTCTAATGTTGGGTATTCTCATTCCAACTGTTCCTGTGGCATGGCCTACCCGCCTGGTATTTATTTTCTAATAACAACACGAGGGCCCACACACAATGGATGGATTGGATGTCATGCATACATCATGGTGGGCACCACACATTGAGTTGTACGTTGAACTTAACTTACCAAACATCCTATTGGATCCAGCCTCGTTTATCAATGTGGTCTTTGGTCAATGGCCCATCCACATTGGAGCCTGTAATTTGGACGGTGCAGATTGGTGAAATCTAACCCTCCAATGGGAAGTCCCAACTCCCCAGCAATCAGAGAGCTCCCTTCCACTAACTCCACTAACTGAAAGTATCCAAGTTATCAATTAATCATGATATCGATGCACGTATGCATACGTATGCAAGATCTGGACCATTCATCTATCAAGCCTTACCTAAGATAGGCCATACCCCAAAAGCTATACTCATATAATTCTAGCCAAGTGAATGACACGTGGATGGATGGAGATGGATTTTTTTGCCTTCCAACTAGTGGGCTTATCTTCATGGGCAGAATTGTCCGGTTTAAGTGTTTTTAAACCTTAGGCCATCCAAGCACGTAACCACTGGATAGACGGTTTGGATCCACCGCCTCACCTGCCAGGTGTCAAATACTAGGGGCGCACGTCTGCAAGATAATGACCGCTCATCTCATCTGATGGGGGCTCGGACATGTGACATGTTGACACAGACTATGTGCTTCGTCACCGCTAGGGGAAGTGGAAACGGATTGCCTCGTTCCTGTAGTGGGAAGTTGTGTGGGCCCCACAGATATGGGCGTGACAAATCCACTCCGTCCATCGGTTTTGTAAGGTCACGATAGGACAAAATTATGCAGATACAAACTTATGTGAACCACACCAAATCGAAACAGTAGGAATAGAAATGTCCACCGTTGAAACCTTCCTGGAGCCCGACCATGATATTTATATGCCATCCAAACCGTTCACAGGGTTGACACAAATATCATCTTGATAAAAACTTCTACGGTCAATCGCTGATATTTCGCATGGTATAATCCACGTGAGTGAGTTTTGGATATGCTTTAAATTTTGTAGACACTTCATTTAAAATTTAAAATGAGAATAAATTATTTTTTGAGTTTCATTTCGATTTTGATAAAATCATTTTTTTTTTTGGATAATCCAAGAATCATTAAAATAAATAAATAAATAAATAAAAATCATAGGAGTTTAACAGGAAGTAACTTGGGAACACTTGACGGATCAGATTAACAAATTTAGAACCCGATCAATCAAATATTAATCAATCTATTTGAACTATTTAGAGACCCTATTCTTACAAAATTTCAACAAAATCATCCATTGATTATCCAAAAATTATTGATAATCCAAGCAGGTTAAAAAACAAGAATCCTTAGCACATTTAGGAAGCAACCCACGGTATCGATTAGCTGATTCATAATCTGATTGATCAAAAACTTAAGTTTCAATTGCATCGATTTGAAATCCGAAATTATTTAACAATGTTTTTGGATTTTTCCCCAATTTATTTACCAGTATGCAATCTTTGTTTCAACTAAAACAATGCATTTATGAACTTTTAGGTCCCGTTGTAGGAGCGAGTTCTTAATAGTAGTATTCAAGCAAGACATAATGACACTGGACCAACATGCTAGCATGTTGCTTGATATAATAGTGGGATCATATGCTATTTTAATGTTCCCAAATGGAGTAACGTCATCAGAACATGTTTGATTTTTCATATTGATTTGCTTGGAAATGAACCTAAGGTAGCATTGGACATTGATGATTCAAGCATCTGACCATTCTATAGGGTTGCAAATGGATCCATTCTCCAAAAATCGACCCATCCCTGATCAATTTTTAAGTGGGCCTTTGAATTGATTTGAGATTTCTAGAGTTCTGCATTGGAGGTATTGAAAAGGTAAAGTTCTCATCTCTCTCTCTCTCTCTCTCTCTCTCTCTCTCTCAATTTCCTCAGTCACATTTTGCATCCTCAACTCTGTTAGCTGAAAAGGCAACCTATGCCATTGTCTAATATTTTATTTTCCCTTAAACAGCTTTGACACTGCTTTCAAAGCTTGCTATTTTCAAGTTGAAATCCATATACACTGCAATGAACATTTTATATTGCACAAAATTTTCTTTCCGTGGGGAATAAAAGAAGAATGTTAACATTCTGGTTCAAATACGATTCTAATTCCATGTGCTATTTATGCTCAGTTTCCATGAATAATTTGCATTATTTGGTTGCAGCAATGATAATCCTCTCAGCCAAATGGAACAAGATTGGATCATCAAGCTGATCATTTTAACAACCATCATCTGGCCTTAAAAAGACCAAATTGGGGTGATCTTAGCAATCGAACTGACCATTTTTTCCGTGTTTATTGCACTCTTGATACGGTCACTCTTCACCAATCTGATTATCAGCTTCTTCAACATCAATAAGGGCATTGCCACCATCATGGCCACAATCAACATCAGGATCACAACTTAGTGTAAGTTCCTCTTTATATTGGTTTTCAAGCTTCTTTTTTTCAAGAGGTGGCTGTGCAAAACACATGCCAATGTGTCAAATGTGACTGAGATCTGAGCCATAGACAGAATAATACTGTAACATCCTCTTTTTTTTCAACGGTAGGTATCCCAAACCTCACTGTTTCTCATGGTGTGGTCCACCTGAGTTTTGGATCAGCCTCATTCATGCTCTAATATGGACGGGCAAGTCTGATGGACGGATTAGATTTGTCACAACATCTATGTGGGGCCTACCATCGTTAAAAAAAAGAAAAGAAAAGAAACTACGCAAGTCGCGAGTCACCACGTTAACAGCACAGCCCCGTATTTCTCTCTCCACTCCGTCTTCTTCCTCCGCAATAGAGGGTGCTAGACTCATCTAAACCCTCCAACCCACCATCCAAATTGGACTATCCTACCGATCTGAACCATTCATCCGGACCAGAGCTCGTAGAAATGGTAGCCAGTAGTGTCTCTTACATTAGATCTGCTAGTGTGGTCCACTTGATCTTCCAATCTATTTTATTTCTCGGCCTTACCTTTGATCAGTCTTGCAAACCAAATAAATGACGTAGATTTCTCACTACACATCATGGTGAATCCCACTTAGCTTCCGTTTTACAACTAAACTCCGTGAACTTCGGCATGCCTTCTGCAATCAACTCTCATTCTCTAATGTGTTCTCTCGACTTGGAAACCCAACCAATACTCAAATCCTTCTAGTCAGGTAATGGAAACCTTGAATTTTCTTCTGATCCCAACTGTTATTAATGAAATCTTCACCGTCCAACCCAAAGTACAGTAAGTCATCGCCCGAGAGAAACCTAACACCAAAGAATAAAAGGAGAAAGAGAGCTCAACTGCATCAGCTAGTGTTCCAGCGAGCTTGTCCAATGTTTCTGTCGTCGTGTTGCTGATCTTGGGTTGACCCCGAACTACTTCAAAAAGCATCCCACATTAGACCTTTAGGTAAGTGATCTTCTACTATTGATCAACTTCTCTTTTGCACCACTTCAACATACAATTCCTCCATTGCACCGTTGCATTAGCTCTTCTATTGTACAACGACTCATTGAGTCAACTCAGTGAGCCAGTGTGCGAGTTAGCTCTAGGTATAGGTTCATATATCCAATGCATTAAGCACCATCAGATTATCTTGTTGTCAATTGCAGGAAAGCTGATCTATCCGGGTCATAAATCAACCAAGTGATGCATTGTTATCGTCGTCGAAATGTCAAATTGAATCTTTAAAGGATTAGCTAATTTTATGGCACTCTAGTGGTGATTAGACAAAATATCATATCAGATCTAAAACACTAAATCAGGTAGGTGATCTTCGCTGTTGAAAAGCCTATATTAGTATGTACTTTGATTTTCATTGATTATTATTTCATATTATTGATTCAAGTTATTTGATTTTAAGCGCACGTAAAATAAAATGCATTTTTTTATTATTAATATGTAAAATTAATTCAATTGATTATTGCCACATTCTTTTAAATATGATTAAGTTATGGTTACTTTGCATGCCCTAGAAAGGATTATGTTGTTATGGGTGCTCTACCCTAGAAAGGATCATGTTGTTATGGGTGCTTTGTTGAAAATTAATGGTTTTTCAAAATAAAAAATTTAAAATTCAAAATTTTCAAAATTTCAGGATTTTCCCTTCAAAACGTTTTTTGAAATTTTTTAAATTAAAAGTGCGGTGTATGCTTTGTCCCACATCGGAAATGCTTGAAATCCTTTTGTGGTTTATATGAGATATTGTGAAGAGTATTTTTACGTGGAGCTTTTGGAGGAGGTGATACACGGGTTGTACACACTGGAGCATATGCACGCATGCGCGCGCTCGCACTCGGGCACGAGCGTGAGCATGGGCAGTGAGGCAGTGTGGCTGTAGTAGCGCCAGATGGCGCACTTTGCACTTCGCACCTGTGCATCGTGTCGCAGAGTGGTCGGTCCCTCGCGACCTTACCCAAACCGGCGCGAGACGGTGCGACCTCGGTGTGATCGCGGTGCGATGGGTCTAGTGCGATGAGTCTGGTCAACGCCTTAAGGCGGTGTGGATCTGAAATAGCATGGGTCTTTATAAGTGACTGAGAACGGTCGGATCTTAAATCCGAAATGTTCTGCAGTTTCAAAAAACGGCTCTATTCCTTGAAAGCCAAACGATCCGAAAACGGATGGATCATGATGATCCAACGGTCAAATCCTTTGATCCGATGACCAGAAATGTCTGTGATTAATGGACAACGGCCAGAAACGTTTTTCAAACGTTCTAGACCATTGATAGCAGTCCTAGTAAAGGTCCACTACCTGATGCATATATAAACTGGACCATTACAGTCCGATTCAATCATCTCAACTCACCCCTCTCTTTCATCAAATCAGATACAATCCATAAGCTCCATTCTAAAATATTTAGAATATCTCCACCGTCTAAGTTTGCCAGAAGAAATCTACTGCGTTAAAATTGTTCCCAGTGGACTTATCGTGATTGCTGCACGCTGGATCTAGAAGGCTCTTGTCTTATCCTGGAAGCAATTCGCCTGTAACCCATCAGCAGTTGACAAGGGGGCGAATCACACTTTAAGGACAGCGTATTTATACGTGATTCAGCCTAGTGAAACATTTGATTTTTGAATTAATTTTTTATATTTTCGGTGTATCCAAACTCACAGGATAACATGCTCTGCTCGGGTTATTCTCAAAAAGGATGTTTATTTTGTGCTGAATTTTAAATTTTAACAATTGTGGACATTCGGCCCCTGGCGCATGTTCCAGGATGTGTCATATCTAAATATTCAATCCCTGATCCGTGTTCCAAGAATTGTTATATCTAAATATTCAATCCCTGACCTGTGTTATAGGTTGAAAGTTGTATTTTCGTTATTTAAGATTAAGTGAATGTACACGTAGGTGCTCTGCCCGGACTCCCAAAAATGTTGAATGCACGATACCCTGCCCTGGGAGGTCCAAAATGGTCACGGTGCTCTGCCTTGGATTAATCCCTAAAATGGGTGCATAGGTGCTCTGTCCTGGTAAAGTCCAAAAATAGATCAAAAGCTATTTTGTTTTATTTGAATTTATTTTCAGAATTTTATTTATTATTTGTGGACTATTTATGTCCTGTTATATTCAAGTTGTGGATGCATAAATATAATTTTGTTGCATACATTCGTGAGCCATGATCCCCAATAGGTACGAGACTATTCGGGATCAGGAGTCTATCATCCTGGAATTAATTCTCACGTTAAGTATGGGACTAATGTGAGTTATGACCCTTGGTGCGAGGTCCCAACCAGCATGCGATATTATGCACTACGACTTGAATTTTTATTCTCTATTCTTCATTATATGCTGATGTAGAAATTTTAAATTTGGGAATGATGTGACCCTATGAGCTGTCACGCTCACATCCTTATATATCGTTTTGCAGGATCTTAGTATGAAGAACCAATTGGACAAGATCAATGTGCTAATTGTTTATTTGAATATTAATTAAAATTCAATGTATTTTGTTATTATTTATTTTTCAATATTAATGTAAGTAAAATTTCAAAGATTGATTAATAGTATTCTTTTAGTTGTTCTGATTGCCTTGAAAATAAATGATTATAACATGGGTTGCGATGTATATTTTATTTAAATACAACTCACAATCCCAAAATTCGGATTCGGGCCTAGCCAACTCGGGTTCCGAATTTTGGGGCGTGACAAATAGAGGTTTGATTTTTTTTTTTTTTTTTGAGTGGCACTGACTTCTACTTACATTTGACATAGACAGAATAATAGATATGGCTACCTTACGAACCTATACACTGACACTTCTTTAAGTGGATGAAAATGTATGGGCGTTTAAAACTGGATATCAGACATGGCTTCCTTGGGAACCTAGACTTTGAGACTTCGTAATATAGTATGCCTCATGCGTAAAAATGTATTGACATGTATTCAAATCTCTCTCTCTGTCTCTCTCTCTTCATTAAATAGTGTGACATGGCCACTTCTACCATTCCGGCTTTTGCCGTGCCAGCACTTGGCGATGCTTGAACACTACCACCTTTTGAGTGCTGGCACTTTGGAACACTTCAAAGTCTGTACAGCATCTCTCACTACCACCTTTTGAGTGCTGGCAATTTGGAACACTTCAAAGTCTGTACAGCATCTCTCTCTCTCTCTCTCTCTCTCTCTCTCTCTCTCTATATATATATATATATATATATATATGTAAGGGCTGAAAGTTGGGCAGGTTCAACCCGACTGACCCGTGAGCCGACCGACCCGACATTGGATTTGGATCGGGCTGGATGTATCGAGTTTCGTCACAGGCTTGGGCTATATAAACACCAACTTGATAAAACTTGGGTCAAGCTCGGGGTTCAGGTATCGGGTTGCTTGACTCAACCCGAACATTATCAATCTTCGCGGTATCGATAAAACTTGGGTCGAGCTCGGGGTTCCCGGGGTGGATTTCTCACAAACATCACAATGGGTCCCATCTGAATTCCCAGCAGAGGAACTTCCTGCCAGAGGCTTTCTCAGAAATCCACACCCGAAGCAAACGCCCCTCCCAATAAATCTTCGCCCCTCTCTCCCAATAAATGCCCAGCTAGTTGGACCAAAATGCACGGTCCAACTAGTTGTGTGTGAGCATCTCTCTCTCTCTCTCTCTCTCTCTCTCTCTCTCTCACACACACACACACACACACACACACGAGTGTGGTAACCTTTTAAAAAAGGATGGACGGTATGGATTAGGGCTGAAAGTTGGGCGGGTTCAACCCGATTGACCGGTGACTGACCCAACATTGGGTTGGGCTCGGGCAAGATATATCAGGTCCAATCTTAAGCTTTGGCTATACAAACACCAACTCGACAAAACTTGGGTTGGGCTTGGGTTGAGGTCTCAGGTTGCCCAACCTAACCCCAACCCGATCAATATATAAGTTACTTATAAATTATAATTGAGTGTGGATCGTTTGTGTCGAAGGCACACTAGTGATGTCGAGTCTCATTTGTCCACGTCATTTCCAAAGACTCAAGCTAACAAGATATGCCAGATTTCTCTCTCGCAAATAGACTTCGTGCCATGCTACATGACTTTCAAAGGAGTGGTTGTCTTATATTTTAGCTTGTAATTTTTAAAGGAAAAAAATAAAGTTCTTTATAATGAATAATCTCTCTCTCTCTCTCACACACACATATATATATATATAAAATAAAATTATAAATGCAAAAAATAAGTCCTATATTAAAATATAATAAACTAAAAATATTAACACGTATATACTTGATCAACCCGGTCAACCAGACCGAGCCCCGCTTGGGTTGTGCGGTTCGGTTGGGTTGGGGTTGGGGTTAGGGTTTACCAGCAACCTGGCCCAACCCCCCAACTTTCCGCCCTAGTGTGGATATAAGGCGCATACATCAAAGTGGGGCCCACAGTCCGGGATCCACCCACCTCGGTGATCCGGCGATCCACCGAAGCCGCCCCCAATCTCGGTGGTTCCCTGGATCCACCGAAGCCACGTCGGATTAGAGCTTTCTGGTGCAATTCTAGTTTAGTCACCAACCACATGAGTAGGTGGGCCTGGGACAAGTGAAATCACAGCCACAGACCCCTTCTGGGTGTTTTTATCAGGAAAAATACTCACATCCAACCAGATAGACAGTAAGTTATCTCATCCGTCGAGTAGATAACTTTCTCAATGCCTTGTGCCTGAAAGATCCAACCCGTCTAATATGTTGACCCCATCATAACAGTCATATCCTTAAAAAATGAACCCCATCCACTCATCAGGTTAGATAAATAACGAGATACAAGTAATGAGTGGATGTAAATGATTTGTTATTTATCACAGCTCTACTTGTATCATATTTCAATTGGTATTCATCAAGTGGTCCACTTGTATCTAGTTATTCATTAATGGCCATACATTATTTTCTATGATGTGGCCCACCTGCTAAGTAAATGTAGCTAATTTTTACAGAAGCTAATCCTCATTATACAGAAAACCTAATGGACGGTTGGATTCTGCAGAGACATTAAATACTGGAAGTTAACAACTGGGTGGACGGTGCTTATGGTCCAACAGGTTGGACGTGAGACCTTCCTTTCATCATCATCTCCTCTGTTTCAGATGACGTTGTAAGAAATTCGAAACAAAATGCTGAGGGAGATGCTTGCCTGTTGCAAGCTCTACATCTCAGAAACCCGCAACGCTGCAGCGCTGGAATCGATCGAGCGAGCTTCCAAGCTCTTCCCAGAAGCACCCATCATCAACAAATTCCAAGACGAATCCTACAACCGAGTCGGGTACACGCTCGTCTCCCGTTTCCCCCCAGACCCGTCGGGTCCTTCTTCACTGAGAAATGCCGTGTTTTCTATGGTCGAAGCGGCTCTCGATGCCATCGATCTTGAATTGCACTCTGGGACTCATCCACGGCTAGGAGTCGTTGATCACATCTGCTTCCACCCTCTCTCTCAGGCTTCGCTGGACCAAACGGCCCACCTTGCTAAGTACGTCGCAGCTGATATAGGACATAAGCTTCGAGGTATGTGTTTGGTGTTGGGATTGAAATTCAAATTGAATTGCACTTCTCAAATTTCTGATAATGGGTTTGTTTGGATGCACTATCTAATTGGATTGGAGTTTTTATTTTTCCCTGAAAAGTGAAATTACCATGTTTTTATTTATTTGAATGGGATACATATCAAAGAGCTAAAAGGACTAGAAAATTGCCATTTGAGGGATACTTCATATTATGAATATTAGGAAATGTGAGAGTTTCACAATTCATGTCACTTGTGCATCCAAGCACTGTTTTGATGTTTGGGATGTTGTGGAAAACAGAACCTGCCAAAAATCACAAGCGAAAAGAAAAGGGCCTGAAAATGAGTAATTTGCAGGTGTAAATCATTTACAGCTTATCCTGTTTAGCTTTAAGCTGTAATTTGTTTATAATTAAATAATTCTCTATGTGAGGATAGCCTGTAAATTGTTTAGAGGGATTTCATTTGCAGCTAAAAGTTCAAAATCAGCAGTTGTTAGTCTGTAAATGAAATCACAGCTTTCGGAAGGATTTCATTAGTAGCTAAAAGCTGTAAATGATTTACAAGCATTTTTCAGCATCCAAACACTGCCCATAAATCATTTACCTGTGTTTCCTTTACAGGTAGCCCTATTTACAAGCATCCAAGCGACCCCAATGTAATTGTGTATTAGGGATCATATTTATTTTTTGGTAAGGATTAAGATTAGTCTTGATAACCAACAACAGTCATCTCTTATATGTACTTATGATTAGCTAAAATGAGATGAACTCATTTTTTTACTGGCACCCAAATGGGCCCTTGAAATGAAAGTTGAAATTCAGTTCTGAAATTTTTATACGTTGTTACTTTTGGCAGTTTTTGGGAATATGGTGAAATCTTGGTTGGCCTTCTTAGTACATTTGGTTTGTTTGGATGCACTATCCAATTGAATTGAGTTATTATTCCAGGAAAGTGGAATGACCATATTGTTATTTCTTTGAATAGCATATATATCAAGGACTGGGCTCCAATTTGCAATTAAGTGAAATGACCATATTGTTATTTTGTTGAATAGCATATATATCAAGGACTGGGATTCAATTTGCAATTAAGTATGACTCAAAAATTGCAATTTGAGGTTACTGACACATTATGAATACTAGGACACCTATTAATTCCTGCTATTTTTTCTTGATTAAATAGATTGTTTGCAATTCAATTCACTTGTGCATCCAAACACGACTTTGATGTTTGGGTATGTCA
The DNA here is from genome assembly GCF_029962835.1 of Magnolia sinica. Lineage (NCBI taxonomy): Eukaryota > Viridiplantae > Streptophyta > Magnoliopsida > Magnoliales > Magnoliaceae > Magnolia > Magnolia sinica. Next base: position 1,687,133 of record NC_080573.1, on the reverse strand, counting down.
GGAAAACAAAACCCACCAAAATTCCCAAGCAAGATAAGAAGAGGAAGTTCCTGTTTTTATCTTAACAATTGTGTGGCGGTAGCAATGCATCCTATCAGCCTTGTGATTGAGAAACACCTAAACATTTAAAATGTCTGTAACCATTTGTTTTTAATATATTATACAATGCTCGGCCAAGGGATTGTACAAGTGAGGCCCATTGTTCAGTTATCTGAACTGTTGATAACATAGGCCAAACTGTGTTGGTCCATGCACCAAAAGTCTGCTGGATGGAAAATCTTATTGCTGTTTTGATTGGTAAGATTTTCAAAGAAGTGGTTGAGTGGCCTTTGTAGTTGAAGATCCCAGGTATAATACCCTTGTAGCTGAAGATCTTATCCTCCTAAAATTCAAGGGCATGTTTGGTAGACACCTGAAAAAATGAGTTAATCTCGTTTCGGTTAATCATAATTATGCATTAGAGATCATGATCTCTAATACATAATTCCATGTAGTTACTTATAATTGTGCATTATAGATCATGAGCTCTCTAACACATATTTATGATTAACTAAAATGAGATGAACCATTTTCAGGCTTCTACCAAACAGGCCCTAAATGTTAACTTGCACAATGTGTCAGCACTATTGTCAAAATAAGGAATTATTGGGTGCAGATGCATCAGTATATGGATGGTGTCCTTGGCCCTTGGGAAAGCCCCAAAAAATCTTCCTAGCCATCTGATCTCCTACTGGCCTCTGGAACTGTTGCTGAAACAATTTTAACTGTATATTTATCTTCCAATCTGGACAGATCAGGCACTATTCGTGTACCGATACATAGGATCTGATAATTCCTCCAAAATGATTAGATCAATATAACAACAGAGCCATAGGCAATGGGCCTCCCTTTCGGGAAATCTCCAATTCTTCTGTTTCTGTGCTCTCCAGAGCTGAAGGGTTAATTTTTGAATGGGCCTCCCTTATGGAAGTCATGTCTGAGACTGATCTGTTGTTTCTTGTTTCTTAGCTTTGGCTGCTATCTCAGCAGTCTCGGCCTCTGTTTTCCTGTTTTCTTCTTTTTAATGATATTTCCGTTATCTTTCAAAAAAAACAAAAAAACAGAGCCATAGGCAATGAACTGTCAAACAACGTTAAAAGAAAAAAAAAAAATACAATAGCTTTGCAAGATTCTGAATATCCAAGAGCTTAACGTTGCCAATCTTTTCAATAAAAATCAGCTGCATTTTGCAAAATATCAATGCTTTTTTTCTTTTTTTTTGTTTTTTTAATTGTTTCTTTCCAAATCTTGAAATGTTGCATTCTTGATTTTCTGATTTTGCATGCTATGATTGAGACATTCTGAATCCTGTTTTACTACCAATTTCTTTAGATCTTTTTTCCACTTGCTAATGTTCCTTACACAAAAGCATGCAGTCCTTACATTTCTATATGGAGCAGCACATGAGCAAGGGAGGACCCTTGATTTAATCCAAAGAGGGGTTACTTCAAGACCAATGCCATTGGAAACCAATGGTCAGGTGGGGCCCAACCCAATATAGGCAATGAACTGCCATGCAATGTTAAAAGAAAAAGAAAAAGAAAATACAATAGCTTTGCAAGATTCTGAATATCCAAGAGCTTAACATTGTCAATCTTTTCAATAAAAATCAGCTGCATTTTGCAAAATACCAATGCTTTTGTTTTTTAAATTGTTTCTTTCCAAATCTTGAAATGTTGCATTCTTGATTTTCTGATTTGTCATGCTATGATTGAGATATTCTGAATCCTGTTTTCCTACTCAGTTTCTTTAGACCTTTTTTCCACTTGCTAATGTTCCTTGATACAAAAGCGCGCAGTCCCTACATTTCTATATGGAGCAGCCCATGAGCAAGGGAGGACCCTTGATTCAATCAGAAGAGAATTGGGTTACTTCAAGCCCAATGCCATTGGAAACCAATGGTCAGGTGGGCCCCAACCTAAGTCCTTGCAGCTGAAGCCAGATGCAGGCCCCTCTCAAGCCACTCAATCCACAGGTGTTGTGGTAGTTGGTGCAACACGATGGGTTGACAATTACAATGTGCCTGTTTCATCGACTGACATTTCTGGTGTCCGTAGGATTGCGAGACGGGTGAGTGGTCGGGGAGGAGGGCTTGCGTCAGTGCAAGCCATGGCACTCACCCACGGTGAGGACACGATTGAGGTGGCGTGTAATCTGTTGGATCCAAGTCAAGTGGGAGCTGATCAAGTTCAGCTTGAAGTTGAGCGGCTCGCAAGGGAAGAGAGAATGAATGTAGGGAAGGGTTATTTTACTGATCTATCACAGGAAGAGATCATTGAAAATTATTTGAAATTGGGCTTTGTTGATTAAGCAACATGGCAATTGGAGAAATTCAATTGAGGATTTTATTTTTATTTTTATTTTATTGTGAGAAGATTTTTCACATACTTCTGTCATTTGATTAGAGTATACATTTAGTAGGTAACATTTGGTTTCCATGGTAGTTATGGTACTCTAATTTAGATTGTCTGACATCGAACATCTCCACCATACACATGACATGGCACCAATTTGCCCCAATTCAGACCGTTTTCTTTGATGGGCCATCATGTGGCTTGCCATGGCGCAAAACTTTAGGTGACCGTTCTGTGGTACTCATCCTGTTAGTGGCCATGCAAAGTAAATTTTAGCTAAAATGAGCAACAGCCGCATTCAGTAGACAGCATTGACAAAAGGACCATGCAATCACTGAAATTTTTAGTCTATGAACCATTTACAAGGTGTCCCAATCAACAATCCAACCAAATGTACCAACAGCATCTCTTTGACGAAAGGCAGATATCTATCTCTAAAATGTGAATGCTTGCGTTGTTTACCAAATCCAGGATTGATACAGCTTTTTACACTTGAAATTGAGGTAGCATTTGCAAGCACCTCCAAGTCGACTCTTGGTTGAATTTTTTGTTGTGGAGGCTTCATTTCAACTGAGTATGCATTTGGGGTGGTACTGAAACAAGACCTGAATGGACTCAGTTCTCATGGTTATGCTTTTCTGTGCTCGAAATGATATTTTGTTTGTTTAAAGTAGTTGAAAAAAACAATTATTTCCATGGAAAAGCATTCTGCTTGAAATTTTTTAAACAAGTCTCTTCCATAAATATAGCTTTAGTACAAATTTTAGAAAAGCTGGTATGTCTTTGTCATTTTATTAAAATGACATCTATCTGAATGCATGGAATTAGGTATTTCAATCATTTTACTTGTTTTCCTTTCAGCAATCTGTATGCCACCAATGTTCATTAGGTGGCCACAAGCTAAAAATGCTTTGATCCCATGATTTGGAAGGTTTATGTGAGTTACATGAATGACAAGTGAACGGTATTTAAATCCGTCTGTATGAATCATCACACTCTGCCAGAACATCAAAGGAGTCCTCTTTTCTTCTTCTTCTTCTTTTTTTTCGTTTTGTTTTTCAGTCTATGTGAATGGTTTTTCACATTCTTTACATGTAACCAGAGTAGATTTTGGGTATTTTTGCCCCTCCAATTAGTTTTAAGAGGACGCCAGACGTTGAATAAAGTTAAGGGTATTTCAGGAATTTGAAAATGTGGTCATTGTCCAATCAATGGCTCAGATTTTATCCGCAAATTGCAGGCTTAGATTTTACCTGTAAATAGCTAGTGGCTGCCTGTTTTTTCTCCCTCCTTTCTTATTCATTTCTCCCGTATTTCTTCCTCCTTGGCACAATTTCTCCCTGATTTCGTGGAGCCTGCTTCCTACCATCTCTTCCCCACCCAGACTGCTCTCTCCATGTGTTTTGCACGTGCTATGCCCCATAGTACAAGATAAAATGAGAAGATTGTATTTGTTTCTATATTCATTTGATCTGTCATATCCATACCAATCAAGAAAGAGCATCCATCTTGTCCCAAATTTTGTTTTTGATTTGTTTATTTTATTGTATTTTCATTTTGTTTGTATGTGGTTATTACAACCTAATTCGCATTCCCTTCTTAAGAGATAAGCAACTGTAGTTATAATAATAATTATTAATTTTCTCTCTTAAGAGAGCTGCTCTCCGTTTTTGTTTTTGGCAATGGTAAGTTGTGGCAACGCATCCCCCATACATGGGGCATACTGCATGTTACTTGCCAATCCGGTCTGTAATTGTGGGTCCCGATATGCATGTGGAATGGCCCAAAAATCACAACCATAGGATAGCGTTAAGTGTTTGACTTTGCCTTCTGAATTTGGACCTCCGGACATGTTATTTTAACATGGTGAACATTAGATAGTAGGTCATACAATCAATTCAATTTTCAGGATGTGCTCAATCATCAATGGGGCCCATAGTTTGGATGGGCTGGATCAGCATGCGTTTACACCACATTGAACCCATTGGTTTTAGCTAATTTTTGTTTGGATAGAAAATGGAAGTGCTTCTGCATTTCTTTCTTTATTCATATGGGCTGTTTCGCTCGTGACAATCTCAGAATTAGAGAAATAACTTGTGATTTTTGAATGTGTACTCTTAGCAAAATTTTTTGAAACAGTATAATACGGCTCTCTTGTTTCACATTGGAAGAAAAAGCTCTTTCACATCCATACGAGCACTGTTTCATGAATTTTGAGAATTATACTATAGAAAATTCCAAAAACCACATTGTTTTCCTCGCGGTGGCTGGGCCAAACGCTCTTTGTAAAGTGACCCGAATTATTTAGAAGTAAAAATATGAATAAATAATTACTGTTCTCCACCAATCACATGTGATTCTTCTTGGTTCAATAATATGAGCATCCATTAGTTGGTCCTAATTATGCAAGGTCCACAAAAAGAAATAATAACACTGCTTTTTCCTGTTGAATGTCCATGTATGAATGCATTTATGTACTTGCCCAAAACGACCGGTAACACATCTAATGGCACCATCAGGGCTTCCGCTATCTCATGGTTTGGAATGTATTGTCTCTAGATTAATGAAATCCTCGAAAGAGATTTTTGGGTAGAACTTACCTCATTTACAAAGAAAACAAAATAAAACAAACTGAAGACAATTTTGTAAAACAATAGATTAGCTCTTGCATACAAAAACCTTGATTATAACTTGCATTGTATTCTAATGATGCAAATTCCTTAATAGTCATATTTGCGCACCATCAGACCTTTGTGGAAGCAGAGAAGTGAGCCCTTGAGGTCAATTGCTAGTTCAAATCATAGGCCAATGGTTTCAAATCAAATTGTCGATAGCAAACATGGCCAGTATGCATTTTGTCACATTACAATAGGATATATCGGGACTATACCTTCAATCGGAGTCCTTTGCAATGACAATCCATTTATACGACATGCCTCAATGGGCCTCATCAACGGGGTATACCCAAAAGAATCAGTGATCTAATCAAAGCATCTTATTAGTATGGTTTGAGAAGTAGCAGTGGAAGTATGTTGAATAAAGAATAGACAGCAAGCATTTTTATTATGATTGTTATGAACTGCATGAAATTGGCTTCTACTAATCAAGAAAAATGATAATAGATGTGCAAGAAGAAAAGGGACTGAATGTAATGCTGTGGATTATGAACATTTTTAGCGTTAGTACATCACATTCATTCCAGTATCTTCAATTACAAGGGGTAAAAAGAAGAAGAAGAAAAAAACTGTAAAATACAATTCAAATGGGGGAAAAAAACTAAATGAAAACTGACAATTTACATCACTTAAGACAATAATCTACAACATTATATTTATCAAATCTTACCTCTGAGCTGAACAGCTCTTGCTACGAAATTCTTCAGACATTACCTTTTGAAATAGTTCTCGAAGCCTCTCAGTGCCCGGACCAGGTCGGAATACTGTATCGTCCCCTCTTGAGGAACAAGGGTCGGAACCATCATCCGAGCTCCCAACACACCATGCACCGGGAGCAAACCTACCTACAGATCGACCCAAGAGTTCTCGGTCAATCTTGTCTAATACTGGGTCATCCTTCTCGAATTTCCGAGCAAAGGGAGCTCCGCTTTTGACCATTTCATCAAAGTTCTTGATGGACAATATAAGGGGGTGTTGCTTGGGAGGACTGTCCCAAGCGATGTAGTGTAGGTCATGGCTAACAGTGGAGTTGCGGAAGCCATCAGAGTTGCAGATGACGGTGTGGAAGTAGCCTTCGGGTGAGGACACGAAGTTGGTGTAGTACATAAGAAGAGTCCGGGGGAGGTTATCCCACCCCCATATACAGTACTCAAGGAATGACCGAGTCAGCATAACCCATGCTGATCCTGTAAATGGGGAAAAAAAGTGAGATCCGAAATCATCAATTGAAGCATGTCAGTGATTAGACCGGTTCCATGTTTGGAAGAACAATCAGAATCAGAAAACAGAAGGAGAGAACTAATATGGGACACGAAGTGTCCAGAAACACATTGAACTGTTTACCTACACATGAACACCTACTAACAGAAAAAAGGAAGCGAGGAACAATCATACAGGTATTATGAAGGGGTCAAACCAATCAACTAGTGTGGAAAATGGGCTGGGACTTGATCAAGAAAAGTCAATTGTTTTAGTAATCAAGAGAAATCAATTTTTTTAGTAGAGTCAGTTCCATCAATTCAAAATTCAGGACCAAAACAACTCTGGCCAGCCTGTTTGCAACCCTAAAATCAATACATCTGAAGCGAGAATATGGAACAAATGTGGGCTTGAAAAAGAATTTTTCTGAGTCACATTGATTTGACCAAGATGAGTTTAGGGTATTAGCTTAGATTTTATGACTCTGGAAAACTCAACCAAGAATCAAGCTTTTAAACCTTGAACTGTTGTGAACCGCTATGATGAATAATTCGCACTTCCAAAGACTCGTATGAGATGGACCACCATAAAAAGAGATGAAAATTGTTAAGCATCCCTATGTAATGCTGCCAAAAAAGTGGCATACATCCATATATTGAAAAAAAAAAAAAAACGAAAAAGGAAAAAAGAACAGAAATAAAATGAGGTACCACAAAAAGCAACGTTCTGAGCATTTCATTATGCTTACTTCTGATCTGTTTAGATTGAGGTTTCAAATTTCAAGACATTTTGCATCACAAAAATGTTTGGAGATCTTCTCTGAGAAACCTAAACCAATATAACTAACCATAATAGATTGATGTACAACTAGAAGTTACTAATATATCATGAAAAAAGTGACATTACGTAGTAAATAGAGCATACCTGTGAATAACTTGAAAGATGTTGGCAGTGATCGACGTGCAGTAGTCCAGAAAACATCACACTTTTTAGACAAGTAAAGACCAGGATCGACAATGATTGGTTTTGCTCTCTGGTTCCTGCGTAATATGTGGCGTGACCTTTAGAAGTAGTAAACCAAAACAGAAAACTTGTGCATGTTGCATATTCATGACACAATGAACTTACACTTTCCACCCAACAACACGTGTATGTTCAATGAAATTGAGATCCCTTGGCAAATGCAAAAGACTGTGGAGAAGATCTGCAGATAAACTCAAATTTAGATTCTTCCACAGGCAGAAAAATCCCAAATAAAAATACTTTATGTAAAAAAATAATAATCATTCTTCGATGTATTATAAATGATATACAAGTAGATAGGAATATGACAACAGTCAAATAACAAATTGTGCAATGGATATGCTTGGAAATGGGACAGGTCTTTGTATACCAGGCAGAGGGAGTCACAGGGTCCACCGGAATTTGTATGATCATATGGGGGACCACATAAGATGATGCATTTGCATGGCTTGTGAGGAGCATAGTCCTTAGGGTGACAACTTGAAAAAGAGGCACATGATTATTCCGAATGTATGTATTATGTATATGAGGAATGCATGTTGGTTGATCATTTCTTTATGCATTAACCTTTCGCCAAAACAGGCTGGGACTGGGAGTGTTTTTTTTTTCGATCTCTTTCAACGTTTCTGGGTGATGCCAGATTCAATCAGCTCCTTTGTTCTAGCATGACATAGGCTGTTGTTGGCCAAAAAGGAAAGAATTTGTGGAAGTTATCCCTTCTAGCAGGGTTGTGGTCCATTTGGGCAACGAGAAATGATAGATGCTTTCAAAACCAACATAGGTTGCTAGATGAGGTGTTTAGAAAGGCAAATTTGGTATAGATTGTGATGTAGGACAATTAACCACTTGCTCTAAAAGCTCGAACTGATAGAGCATGGCGAATTAATCCCTTTATCTCATAGTCTAGGCCCCACGTTCATGGGTTAGGTCCTCGGCCGAACCCTCCTCGTGGGCCCCAAATCCATGGGTTCCGCCTCACACGAGCCACTTGCCTCACACGGGCCCCAAATCCATGGGTTATGTGGGCTGCCCACTCCGAGTGTGCCCCTGCATCCCACGGGTCACCCCGCTCAAGCCTGGTGTGAAAATGCCCTCACATTAGATTGGGCATCCTATATTAAGGTTCTAGCAACTTGGGCATTGGATTCTTTGTTGCTTTGGTCTTTGGCTATGTAATTCTGGTGTAGAGGTCTATGCTTTCTTTATTAATTTTTTTTTGTTTTTGAGGGATTTTTTTTTTTTTTTTTTGAAGATTGGAGAGATAAAATGCTTTCTTTATTAATAAAATCGTTACCTTTCAAAAGGAAAGGAAAAAAAAAAATACAATGATGCAGAAACAAAAACAGAGGTAGCTGAAACGGTTGAAAGTAACAGGAGTATTCTCAAGTTCAAACCGCGGAAAAACAGTTGTTAATCTATGCATGTTAGAAATCAATGCCTAACTGCCTCCATTGTCCAAAGAAAGTTTGCCTAACTGACTCCATCGTCCAAAGTAAATTTTCCTAACAAAGATGCAAATGATGGATACAAATTACTAGAGTTAGACCTTTCCCATGATGATGCCCAAAAGGCAGTAGTGCGCGCAGAACAAAAGGAGAATTAAGTATAAGGTCATGGCTCTAAATGAAAAAAGATGCAGGAAAATTCAACTTCTCACTTTGTCATCTCTCCTATGCAAGGGAACCAAAAGAAAGCTTATCCTACAAAGCATCATGCCAGAATCACGGAAAAAGGTAAAGACTTATCCTACAAAGCATCATGCCAGAATCACGGAAAAAGGTAAAGAACCTCTCTCCAGCACTAAGAGATGAGTAGTGTAAGGATAATTCATCACAGGGCTACATTAATTGTAATCTTACCGCAAGATTTTGAATTGCCATGCTTGGTAAACCATGGTGGAGGATCCCTAGTTTCAACTCTGAGCTTAGGTGTTGGTCCTCATTCAACTCTGAGCTTAGTTAGGTGTTGGTCCTCAAAGCTCACAACTAGAACTTATGCACTTTCCCGTGGAAAGAGGTTCGAAGATCTGTTTTAGCTACTAAAAGCATAGAGGTTTGTAATTAAAATGGATGTTGGTTCCTTTTCAAGCTAGATAATGCAGGTGGAAGACACCCGTCTCTCATTCCATGTCCTAATTTAGAAGGGGCCCGGTGACCAAAGCTATGTCAGGAGAGTTGGATGTGGTAAAACCAGTGTTCGAATTATCTCCGATATTATCTTTATCTCTAGCTCAGCAATACCGATAATGCTGGTAGTATCAGAAATTCTAGGTATTAGCAATCTATCGCTAAGTATCGCCAGTGTATCAATATTGCTAATGTAATCGCCAATATTTTCAACTATGTAAATTCTAGGTGTCACTTGTATTGCCAATGCATCAATATCGCCAATATTTTCGACTATGTAAATTCTAGGTAATGCTTGTATCATAAGTGTATCGACGATATTTCAATAGTAAATTTTTATTTCATTTTTTTATCATGGGTACATGGTTGTATGTAATGTTCAATTTGTCATTGAGAATATCTTGATATTATTAATATCGCAACATGCACGATATTGAGACCACAATCTTTCATTTCCTTTATAATTATTAATGATTTCTTGGTGAAATATCATGTGTTGTTGATATTTTGCAATATCAATGGATGTTTGGATGGAAGGTTGGATAGTTAAATAGGCCAGATGGGATGGTTGGACTGATTTCTTACCAAAACACATACTTTTAAGGCTCCATTAAATGGAAACTTGTTATGTATGCATTCTTTTTGCAATTTTTTTTTTCTTCTAAATATGCAAATATGCACATTTTAACATATCCTAAACTTTCGCTGAAAATTCTACCATTTTCCCCATGTTTCTCCGCATTTCCGGTTATCAGCGATATTATTGGCGATATCGATATTGTTTCTGTATCCTTGGCTAGCGAAACTTGTAGCGATACCGATACTTCGAACACTGGGTAAAACATGCTCTGAAATGTCTCGTCTTTCCAACAACACATGCAGTATCTTGGTTCTACACAAAGGGAAATGTGGTGATGCAGTCTAAGGCAGAGAGCATAGCAGAATCTCAACCTTGAACCCAGGCCTCTTTTGGCATGTTTCGGTCATTCTGAAGATAGTCTGCCAAATTGAAGCTCCTAAAGGAAAATCTTAAACAATGGAAAAAAGACCACCGTGGAAGAGTGAAGAAGAAAGTATTCTTTAGAACATCCATATGATTGATATGAAAAATAAAGTGGAGATTTTGATCGAGGAAAAGAAAAGGCAGTCCAATTTCATTTTTGAGTATAAAACAAACTAAAGTAAGAGGGAATTCTTCATCGCTATTTGCCTGGCAAGTAGTTGTGGAGGTTTAGGTTGGAAGGAAGGTTATGGAGAGAGGTTATTGTATGCAAATATGGAATTCGGGATGGGGGGTGAGTCAGGGTTGTGGAGGGGGGTCATGGGTCTAGCGATAAGTTTAAAGAGGGGATCCATTTCTTATGTGATGGTAGGAAAAGGATTCACTTTTGGAAGGATCTGTGGCTTCGGGAGAGCTCATTCCTCTCCACTCTTCTAAGGTGAGCCAGGGTTGCATGAAACATGGAGGTGACCATTGACCATTGTTTCTCACTCATGGGTGATGGGGTTGTTCAGTCTGCCCCTTGCCAAAGGAATTTATCAGAAGTAGAGGTGAAGGACTACGCTTGGCTATTGGAGCATCTTCGTTGCCTTAACCGCCTAGTGGTAGGAAAGATTCTATGGTGTGGGCCTAGGAGAAATTGGGCAATCCTCGGTCCGTTCTTTCTATAAACTGTTGAACTTCTTTACAAAGGAAGAAAATAGTGGGCAGCCATCCTTCATTCGGTCAGTTGGTGCTCCTCCCAAAGTGGTGGCGTTCCTTTGATTAGCGGGTAGCAACAGAATCCTCACAATTGATAACCTTCAGAAATGATTGCTTGCAATTCCCAATTGCTATGGGATTTGTTTAAGGGGGGCGGAGACAGTGGATTACTTATTCATCCATTGCCCATTTGTTCGAAGGGTGTGAGGGAAATTCTTTGCAGTCTTTGTTGTGCCTTGGGTGATGCTGAGGTCCATTGTTGGCCTCTTTCTAGCATTGCATGGGGGTGGATATGAGAAAAAAGAAAATGTAGTGTGGAGGCTAGTTTTGAAGGCTGCTATTTGGACTGCTTAGAGGGAGAAAAATGGTTGGTGTCTTCAAAATATCAGCGGGTCAGAGGTGGATTTTTTTTTTTAATTTTTTTTTTTGAAAGATAAGGATTTTATTGATAAACAAAATACAGGGAAAACAACTAGAGAAGAAAACAAACTGACTACAAAAAGACCAGCGCGCACAAAAACTGTCCCACAACAGAGCACCCCTCGAAAACCCGACAAGCTCCTAAGGAGCCTAGTCCCTGAAAAGGACAAGAACACGCAAGAACACCCCTGCTACAGAAACACTAGAATTTCTAAAACATCGATTATTCCTTTCCACCCAAATCGCCCACAAGACATCCAGGAACAAGATTCTCCACTTTCTTTTCCCCATCGTCCCTCTCGAATCTACATGCCACCCACAAAGGAGATAGTCCATTGATTTAGGCATGACCCACACTACCCTGGACATTCTAAGAATGCTCCACCAGATATTAGAAGAGAAAGGACAGTGGATGAAGAGGTGGCCTACTATTTCTTCGAAGCGGTAGCACAGAAGGCAGATGAATCATGAATGTAATAAGATAGGTTTCTTGCTCCAAGGCATTCTACCAAATTGATTGGTCTTTCCTATCTGGGATTGTAGCTTTGTTGTTTTGAGTCTTTCATGCTTGTTTTAATAAAGTATTGTTACCTTTAAAAAAGAGAGTAAAAAAGAGGAATTCAAATAAAGGCAATGGTATAGCATGGTTTGGCTCAAAGAAGGGAAAGATAAAAGTAATCACTTAATGGTTTGGCTGCAGTATACGGGCCATATTGGCTGATACGATCCCCATGTTAGCCAATATGGCTTAGTTCTTTGGGAAAAAAAAAATCTCAATTTTTATTGGTAAAATTCTAAAAAAATGTGAGGATCCTAAATATGTATATTTTGGTTTTGTGCATAGATTTGATGGTGTAATTGACTGTTCTATGCTAAGAATGTTGTCTGTTTGGAAGTTTTAGCTTGAACTGCTGAATGTCGAACACAAATTAAGCATGATTTGTTGATTGGGGTCTGTTAGATATAAATCCAACAAAAAGGAGATGGAAAAAATGAAAGGACACGATGGTTTAACTTTGCTTCCAATATTTCCCAAGATGGTCCAATTAAACTTCACTTCAACTCACTCAATCCTACTCAAAATTTGTGTTTTGATCCTCAAAATAAGCTTAGATCTGGTTTAAAATTAGTTTCAGACGTTCCTTCATGGTTGAAATGAATAAAGAAGTAGAAAAAAAAAAAAAAATATATATATATATATATATATATATATATATATATATAAAATAAAAATAAAAATATTCAAAATGAGCAATTTATGGACGTATCAGTCTGTAATAGCCGTATCTGCCCTCATAAGGTGTCAATACGGGGTGCATAAGCTCATATTGGCCAATATGGGTCAATATGGCCCTTGTTTTTTCATAGTGCATAATTTGCCCCATATCTCGTAATGGGGTGACCATTTCCCTTATGTATCGGGCAATACGTGACCGTTTTTTAATACCATGACAAGAATAAGAAATTCTTCCACGGTATTGCTAGTGCTAGGCTTAGAAACAACAACATTCACAACTTAATGGTAGAAGAGGAAAGGCTAGAGGATAAAGAACAACTTCAGCGGGATCCTTACTCTTGCTCCGATGGTAGACTCTATGGAGTTTCAACACCCGGTCAAGGGTTCAAGTATCAATAGGTGGTGAAATCCCACTATGGCATGAGTGTCGGGGGGTGTGTGTGTGTGTTAAAAAATTTATATAAAAAAAAAGAAAAAAAAGAAAAAAAAAAAAAAAAAAACTTCAGCGATGCAGTTGTGAAGTTCTATGCAGATATTCTTGGGGAAGAGGGTGGAAGCATCGAAAGTTAGATAATTTACTTTTATTTTTTTATTTTTTTATCAATGTTTAAATGCAAATGTAGATAGCCTAGAAAAGCTGATTGATGAAGCGGAAGTTAAAGAGGCAATAAACTCTTTGGGTAGGGATAAGGCCTCAAGGCTCAAGGTTGGATGCATATCCTATTGCTTTCTTTCGGACATTTTGGGGGGAAGTGAAGAACGACTTGATCGCATTTATATCGGAGTATGTCAATAAATGGTGACTATCAGAGCTGACGGGAGACTAATTTATTGCTCTTATCTGATTATCAGAACAACTTTGGCGATGCAGTCGTGAAGTTCTATGCAAATCTTCTTAGGGAATAGGGTGGAAGCATCCAAAGTTAGATAATTTACTCTTCTCTTTTTTTTATTTTTTTTTAAATCAACGTTTAAATGCAGATGTAGATAGCCTAGAAAAGCTGATTGATGAAGCAGAAGTTAAAGAGGCAATAAACTCTTTGGGTAGGGCTAAGGCCTCAAGGTTGGATGCATATCCTATTGCTTTCTTTCGGACATTTTGGGGGGAAGTGAAGAACGACTTGATCGCATTTATATCGGAGTATGTCAATAAATGGTGACTATCAGAGCTGACGGGAGACTAATTCATTGCTCTCGTCTGACAAAAAGAAGGGACCAAATGCATGAAGGATTTTAGGCCAACTAGTTTAATCTGGCCTACAAAATTTTGGCGTTTAGGTTTTGGAAAGTGGTAAGGATTATTTTCTCTGAGGCACAAGGAGCTTTCGTGTTCAGCAGGCAAATTCCTTATGGTGCATTAATAGCACATGAATGCATCAACTTGCGGTTGATTGTCTCTCATCGAAGGAAGTGGGAATCTCGGCAAAAGTCTTTGGTTGCAAAGTTGGTTGTCTCTCATCCAGATACCTAGGTCTCCCATTAGGTATTGGTAAACCAACGAAGCACTTATGGCACAAGCTGATAGAAAGAATTGAAAGGAAACTATTGAGATGGAAGAGTAAACATCTTTCATTAGGGGGAAGAACAACCAGAATTAACAGGTTCGGCAGACAGAGTGTATTTCAACATTGTGGTCATGGGTTCGAGCCACGTTGCCTTTCAAAAAAAAAAAAAAACGAGTTAAGGCGACAATGTCAAATATGCCGTTGTATCGCATGTCACTATTCCCTTGCCCAGCTTCACTGTTTAACAGTTGGGTGTGAGTTTCTATGGCGTGGGATGGGGGAAAAAATAGATTTCACCTCGTGCCTTGAAACGACGTGTACAAGTAGGTAAGAGAAGGAGAAGATAAAGGGGCTGAGATCAATGAATTTAGCTCTTTTAATAAATGGTTGTGGATATTCGATTAGGAAGAAAATGGCCTGTGGAAAGAGGTGGTTGCTGCAACTATAGAGCCAAGTAGGGTGTGTGGTACGAAATGGAGTAAACCTTTAATGGAGCTTCGTCATTTTGAAGGTGATAATGAGGGTTGTAGCACGTTTAAGAATGTAAGAGGATTCTCATTGGGTGTTGGGTGTATTCACTTCTGGGAGGATGCTTGGGGTGGTGATAGCTTGTAGCATGAATTTTTCTAGCTTGGCTAGATTAGCTCTTGAGCTAGGCATCCTTGTCTCTTGAGGCATCATGGTCTCCTTCCTGTTATAGGAATCTTTTGGAGGAGATGGAAGATATGATCCGCTTGCATCAGCCACTTTCTATCCATGGCCAAGAGCAATTATTGGGTGAGGAAGTGGGATAGGTCTACAAGGTCTTTTGTCAAGTCCTTCTACAAGGCTATCCACAATTCTGGGTGAGAACATCGATAGTTCCAATCGAGTTTATTTTGTCTTATTGGGGCCGCCTAACATCATAGCCTTCGCTTGGATGGCAAGTAGGAACATGATCCTTGTGGTAGACAACTTACAGAAAAGGCACATGATCATCCACATCAACCACCTATTTACACATCACGCATTTGCCTAGGATGTCTTGGATCACTTTTTCAAATTATTCCAATATCATTGGGTGGGGCAGAATCAATTGGGAACTTGTTTCTTACATGGCACGGGGGTGGTAACATGGTTCTGAATATCGGTATCGGGGGGCATATCGGCTCGGCCAAAAAAGGATACGATATGGGCGTAGAGTATTGATATCGGTCCGTATCAGACAATATCGGCCTGTATCGGTAAAAAATATTAAGTCGAAGAATTAAGGAAAATAAGATATTCAAGATTTTTTATTTTTTATTTTTATTTTTTACATGCATATGATGGTGCATCGGACCATTCTTTGATGAAAGTGTTGTATGTAGGTTTGTCTTGTTGAAGGTTAACTAAATGGGTCCTAATTGAACACAAAGTAGGCACGATTTGGTGAACTAAGGCCCATTACATTGAACTACAACAAAAAGAAGATGAAAATATCAAAAAGAATGTGAGGGTTTACCGTTCTTTCCGATTTTTCCCATAATGGTCCACTTCACTTTGATTTGTCAAATCCCATTCAAATCATTTATTTTGATTCCAAAATAGGTCTAGATCTAGATCTAGCCTAAAATGAGTTTTTAAGCTTCTTCTATGGTTTAAATGAAAAATAAAGGAAGAGGAGGAGAAATGAGCAAAAAAAAAAAGAAAAAAGAGGCTTTTATGGGCGTATCAGCTTGTATTGGCGTTGTATCGGTGCCGATGCACCCCGTATCAGCCGATACAGGCCGTTACATGTTAGTTTTTTCATATCGGGCTGATACAACCTTGTATCATATATCGTCTCGTGCTGATACGGATACGATATGGCCGTATCAGCCAATATGATATCGATATTCATATCTATGGGTGGTAATAGTCATAAAGAAAGCTATGGAAGCTCTTTCCGTTTGTCAGTCTTTGTCCTATTTGTGAGAAAAGGAATGATAAATGTTTTAGAAACCAGTGGAAGGCACTGGTCGAGCTGTTTATAATGGTGAAGTTCGATGTGGTATTGGGCCAAATCTATCAATTTGCCTGCCAACTGTGCTTTAGCCTCTTCAGCTGTTTGGTCTTGACCCTTGAGTTTTGTATTCATAGTGTACACATCTCATATATGCCTTTTTATCAATTATAAAAACATGGTAGAAAACAATTCAGCCACATCTGGATTGTGGCAATAACGACAACAAAGACTCAAAGATATCATGTGATTTACATCTATCATTTAATTTCCATCTAAACATATCAGTGCCATAACCCCATAACTATAATCTTGCATCATCCACTACAATTTTTGCATTGATACAGTGTGACTGATTTGATGAGTGGTAGACTCACAAGAGTGCATCTACCTAACAAGAAATTCTGATAGCAGCACATGCGATGAGGAAAAGTTTTAGAACTGTTAAATGAAATCACATTGAACCATTTCCTAAAGAAAATTAGATAACTGCAACAACCAGAAAGATAACCAAGCAGTGTGTGTGTGTGTGTGTGTGTGTGTGTGTGTGTGTAAGAAAGGTGAAAGGTGTTACTGACCATCTTGCGTAACAAGAGGATAATCAGAAGCACTAAGGTTTATAAACCAGTCCCAGTTCGCACTCTCCTTTAGCAAAATTGCCACAGCTTGAAGCGTACAAGCAATCATTGTAGGGCCCTTATAAGTCACCAGGTTGGCTTGCGCCATTACGTGCACATTCTCCACCTCACGAAACGTGGGATCATTCTTCACAAACATGGTCAGCTCTATCCTTTCCCTTGGAGGAGCCTCAAGATCCATATGCAGAATATACCGATTTCTAGGATGATAAACAGCCTGCAATGTCCGCCTCATTCTTTGGCTATCACCCTTCGTCCCCGAAATGAGATAAGCCAGTCGAGGTGGGCCTTTCAGTTGGGAAACCCCAGGTGGGTTGAGAGGCATCTTGAGATCCGATTCAACAAAGTACCCGCTAGAGTCTTCCCTTCGAGAAAAGGAGATAAAATCAAAGGACAATGAATCTCCGCCATAAGGAGAAGAAAAAATCCCGAGAATGGTTGCCAAAAACAGAGTAACAGATACGAGCAAACTTGCTAAAAAGGGAAGAAGCCACCCTCTGTCACTGAATGAGGCCCGCCCCGAGTGAGAATTCCCATTTTTCCTCATACTCACAGCTCTGAATCTCTAAATGGGCTGTCACAGTCTTCCGAAGAAACAAAAGAAATCCAGAAAGAGGCCGATAGCAGAATGAAAAGAAGCAAGGAGCTTCGGTAACAATACCAAAGCTGCAGTCTCTTCCGAATGACGAATAATAGCATTTAACCCACCCAAAGACTGCGTCTTTCAGATAATCATCGATCTTCCGATAAAAATCAACAGATTTGAAGTAAATGCAAACTTCACATCACATTACAAGCTGTTTCCATCGAAATTCAATAACAATGGCAGTAAAATTCAGCAAGATCATCAAAACGATAAAAATCATTCATTTCAGTTCGATCACTAGATTTTGAGTTCGAATCCAAAGCTTACAATGAGAAAAAGAAAATAGAAAAAAAAAAAAAAAAAAAAAACCCCGCAAATCTATACATATGAAGTCTTTAAATCTTTCTCACGATTGTGAATTCTCCTTCTTCCATGAAAAAGAAGGAAAAGAAGAAATTCGTGGTTTCTTTTTTCTTATTTTTTGCAGAAAAAACATCGGCGAAAAGCAGTGAAAGGGAGAAATTTCGCAGAAATGCACAAAGATTGGATCTTGCTTTCGTTTCAAGCTGCCGATCCACCGATTAGATCAATTACTTCCAATGAAAATATTCAGATCTTTCAGATTCAAAGCGGAATGACGAAATCTTATTATGAAATTCTTCAAAATGGACGAAAATAAAGACGATCAAAATGGGAGAGAAATTCAAATAAAATGAGCTCCAGATCTTGTTTAAAAGAAAACAAAAGAAGAGAAAATGAAAAAAGCCGAAGAAGAAATGATTACCGGAGAAATATCGATTCCCACAGAAATTGCTTGCAATGGAATAATAATCCTTCAATATTTCAAGCTCTGAAGACTGAAATCGTCGGTTTCCTTCTTCTTCTTCTCAGAGATTACGATTCCTCTAGATGGAATTTAGGGCAATAAACCGATGCTTGAAGCGGAAGAAAATCGAAGAAGTGAGGAACAGTCCATCAGTACAGATGGTTGCAAGTACAGTCGCGAGCGTCTGATACACGTGCAGATGTGTCAAAGAACACGTGCTGAATGTACATCAACTGTACAGCTGAATGTACATAAATAAATAAAAAAAAAAAAACAGTGGGCATGATCCCAGAAACGAAGCTGGCTCAAATCTTAGGTGGACCATACCACACGGAACAGTCCTGGTTGAATCGACACCATTAAAAACTTCATGGTTCCAAATGGAATGTTTATTTGCCATCCAACCTGTTGATAAGGTCACAAACACCTGAAAGAAGAGACCACACAAGTATCACCTTGATCCAAATCTCTTGCAGCCCATAAAAAAATTTTAATGGTCAATCACCACTGTTTCTGTACTATGGAATGGAACTGCTTCAATTTTTTAGATCATGCTCTAAAATAAGTTTTTAATATAGATGAACGGTGTGGATGTAGTCACATGCATCACAATGGCCCCACAGTCTGAGTTCTACCCACCTCGGTGGTGGACGGTGCGTCTGTTCCTAAAGTCACGTAAAATTGGATGAAGGGAAAACATAAAATCAAGTTGATCTAAAACTTATGTGGTTTGGTTCACTTGAGCCCATGCCTTAAAATCAGCTGTCAAAATGAATATACATTATGGTGAGCCTTGCAGAGCTTCAACCAATACAGACCAGTACCCAGCTTGCTAGTGGAGGAGTAAATACACAATCCATGTCCTCACCCACCCACTAACACCAAATGAGCACTGGATCCTTGGTTTCAATGTTGAAACAAAGTCCATCTACCATTGAGCCATGGAGCCACTTCAATGGGGCATGAACTAAAATTCAAATTGATTAGGCCATTGAGCCTTCTACTAATGAATTTTCATGAGCCAAATCCCTGTCTTCTCTTGGCACCCTTGCTACTAATGTTATCAATCTCTGTGACAAAATGTGAATAATTTTCAGTCCAAGAAATTTATATTGCATTTGGTTGCACTATTTATTTGAATGGCAGTAATGAGTTTGATATGGGAAATGACAAAACTATTTTAAATTCTCAATGAGGTGATCCTCAAAATTGAATTCATTTTAGGTCTACTTGAAAGTAAAAATATTATGTTTTGAAGTATGGTTTTTCGACTCGGTGAATCATTGCGGTTCATTTGGGTTTGAGTCAAGTCACAACTCATTCGCCAAGTTGGGAGCGAATTGGCCTGAATCGTCCAATTAGTCAGGAGTGAACGTGCAAACTACAAATGGTGTCCAACGAAATTGGTTTGGACCGAATTTGAGTTGACTTAGGCAAGTCGAATTTGACTCATCTGAGTCCTCAAGATTTATTTTGGACCTACTCCCTTGCCATGGATGCTAAGGAAAGCCATTGCAATTTGGTTATTAATTCAAAGCAATGTTGCATCTGAAGTCAATTTTAACAAGGCAGCCGATTGTTACTGGCTTTCCTGCCTGGCTAATAGCTTCAATCGCCATCTCTTGTAATGATTCAATAAAAATATAAGAACCCTTCTAGCTAATAGCTTCAATCGCCATCTCTTGTAATAATTCAATAAAAATATAAGAACCCTTCTGTTGTTGGAGATTAACTGCAAATGGTCAAGTTGATCCCTCGACTCAACCTGTCCCAACTGCACATCAAGTTGACTATCAGAGTTTTTAAACAGAAAACAGTTCAAGGCAACGCGGTTTTGGAGTGCGCCACTCACCAGGGACCAAAATTGGTAGGATTAATCTTTGCGTGTGTCTGTTTATTTCTGATTTGTTATGGTGATTTGCTTCGTTTGAACTGAAATGGATAAGATTAGGATGGTATTGAGTCATATCAGACAAGAATAAACCCATGCTTCAAGGTCAGGTCTTCTTTGCCACCACATAGCAGACTACAACGTCCATCCTCCAAATGCACATACATGAAGAGGGCAGTAGCTCATGAAAGATGTGTTTTATTCACAAACGAATCAGGCCCATCACTCTTCAAGAACAAACCATGGCTTCCATTGACATGGTCGACCTGAACATGCTTGGGCCCATTTGTCATCAAGTTGTGTTAACCACGAGAGACTATATGTAGAAACCGTAATACACATTTATTCCATTAACAACGGCAAGAATATATAGAGAGATGCTAAGTTCTGGCAGACATTTGTGGAAATCTTAAGAGATATCTTAATAAAATAAAAAAGGAAATGCCTTAATCTAGAAGGTTACCCCAAACAACTCTAACAAATCAAAACCATAACTTTAGGTCCACAACATAGATGGTTAACTTTAAATGGTACTACTTGAGGATCCATCCGTGTACCTGCCACAAAGTAAAAGAAAAGAATAATTAAATTGTAGAATTTACCAAAAAGCTGTCCTAAAACTCTATCAAATGGAAGTTCCCAGCTATGGAATATGTTCCTTTTTATGGCACTTGCTGAATTATCTTGTAAAAATTTATTTCTATGATACTAATCAGAGGGTTAGGATCTTCCATCCTGAGAGATTAGTGTTGGAATCTCCATCCACAATTTGTCCATTTGTTCATCTAGTTAGGACACCATTCATCAAAGCCATGGTTAAAAGATTCTATGACTCGGATCGACTCATTTGGCCCTGATTGACCCGAATGAGAGGTGACTTGGTGGGTGATTCACATTTATTGGGAGTTCCCAAGTCTGAGTTGTGAGTCTTAAAACTATGATCAAGACCAGTAACCTCACATCCTCTTACATTTCCTTTTGTTGAATGCAACTTTTTCATACATTTGGCGCATTGGAATGGTATGGCAAAAGTACTAATCTAGAAGCAACAATAGGAGTACTGGTCCATAAATGATTTTTATTTTTATTTATTGTTTTGTTTATGTAAATATCATTTCTCAACAACAACAACAACAACAACAAGAATGATGATGATAAATAGTAGTAACTTTAAGCATTTAATATTAATACTCTAAATCTATATTACAATGCAAGTAGTGGAGAACATTTTTGCCCCTGCATTTAGTTTCCAACAGTGAATAACTCTGTGCATTCAAAGGAAACGGAGAGAAATTTTATAAAGTCATGAGCATATTAGAAATTCAAAAATGTGTGTTGTACAATATGCAGTTAATATTTCACCTGCAAATGCCACTAGAGTGTTTGTATTTTCTGAAAAAAAAGCTAAAAACCTTGATGAGCCTCAACTTCTCTCTAGCCAATAGTTGGTAACCCATAGCTAAGTGCCACGCAGGTGAACTTTTATGAGATCCATGTTGTCCATCAGGTCACTGTTGCATTCTAACCATTAAACCCAAAAATCGTGATAATCCAAAACTTAGGCAGTCCACACCATTGGAAACATTTAGAAAGGAACTCTCACCATTAGTTTTGCGCCTAGCTTAGTGTTAGTGTGTCATCCAATCCATTCATCTGGTGTTCCTTGTCATGATAAAAGAATTATGCAATAGTTACAGTACTAAAAGATTTGGGTTATACCACATAAATTTAGAGGTTTTAGGTGTGAGTTTACAAAGTGGCCCATTTGACGGTTGAATCAGCCTGATTTTTCAAATCATGACAACCAAGGTAAACAAACAGTTAAATCAGCCTAATTTTTCAAATCATAACAACCAAGGTATGTTTACCTAATAAACAGCGTAGATTTTAAGCACATTAGGTTGTAGGTCCTTAAAAGTACCCAAGTGTTTTGGACCTTCCAATCCATCTCTCTTCATTTTCATCCAGCGTGTGTGTGTGTCTATAATATATATATATATATATAAGAATGGATCAATTGAAACTGTTGAATGAAATATATCTACACATGTATATATGTATGCATATGTATATGTACATGTGCATATGTATACGTGTATCTATACACACATGTGCATAATAATAAGAGGTCGAGTTTCCTTGTTGTGACTTGCATGGAATTTTCTTATCATCCACCTAGTTTGTAACATGGGTGGCCCACGGGTTTTTAAATCCAAGCCATTGATCTGTGGACGTGTGCAGAAAACAAATCTCCAAAAGGGGAAGATCCTAACCATCGACTCTTTGGTCTTTCTGTGGATTTCTTCTCAACAATACATTGCATGCCAACAATGGAAAGGTTAGAGCTGACCAATTGCAAATACTTCATCGATCGATCCATTATAGGTACGATCAGATCAATGGCTTGGATGAAAGAGCCATGGCCTCACGTACACAAACTAAGTGCACATCAGGAAAATTCATGGTCCATCACAAACCGCAGATTTGGCCTCATCTGATAACATTAACAAAACCCTAATTGGATAAATAAGATCGAATTGACCTGAGCATTTCATCCGACAGGCAGACTCTTCTGTCTATGTCATGTATATCCCTAGCACGAAAAAAAGCACACACGCCGTTGAATGGTCTGAGCCATCTGATTGCTAGACTTTTCCCCTTCAAACATCACTCCATCTCGCATAACCTTCTTATTTTGCCATCTGTTCATTTGTCAGCCATGAAAGAGAAGAATAAGCAGGATTGTCCAAACCTTTAATTTTTATTTTAAGTAAGAAAGGCCCATGCAACTCACAGGGCAAAACGTGTGAAGATCGAGATTGTCGATCCGGAGGGCCAATGCTTCAATCAAAATAGGCAGTTATTAGAGAACTTTGAGCATCCAGTCCTAGTGCCATTTTCTAATTGAATGTGCACCATTTCTCTATCTTGATCTAACCACTCGGGCCCTACTTGATAGAGACTATCAAAGTGGTGTCCCACCAGTCGACAGTCCTGATCAGCATGCATGTTTGTCATGTTTACTACGTACCAGGGGCTACAGTAGTATGCTAGCCATAGGAATTTATATTGGTAGCACTCACGGAAATATAAATGAGAAATGATCCAACATTAATAAAGTACTGTAAATTATTGTGTGGGATGACACTTGAATGGTCTATTTAATTGGTTCAACATGCATTTTAAGGGAAAAAAGAATATTGATGAGAGCGAAAAAATAATATTGAGAAGAGCGATCGGCATGGATGGGATGTTTAGGATTACTTGGAAAATGTAAATATTTTAGAACCATACGTAATGCCCAATGGCCCTGCAAATAGATTATTCAAATTATTCATAGGACCTATTTTTTTGTAAGAGATTTTGACTATCCATTTATATGATGTTTAGGATCACTTGATCACTGTGACGCTTGCATGGCAGCCTATGGAATGTGTACAGGACCTAATGAATAGTTGAGATTGATTAATTAGATTATTAGAACTCATCCCAATGTAGGTAAGATAAATAGTTTATAATGTGTTTTTTTTTTTTTTTTTTCGGTTGGATCATTTCCAAAATATAAATAAAAGAAATGGCAGCAGCCATGTAAGAGAGTGGAATCTATATAAGAATAGGGTGGGGATATGACACCTTCTATTTTGTTGAAATGGTTGATTCTTCTTTCTCATATTCAACATCATCATCAGATTCTTCCTTTTCATATGCTTCATCATCATCATTAGATTCTTCATCATCCTCATCATGGTCGTGGTCGTCTCCTTCTCCTTCTCCTTCTCCTTCTTCTACATCATTATCATCGATGTCGGTATCATCTTCATCATCATCATCATTGTTGTTGTTGTTATTGTCCTTGTCATTATCATCAGCATCATCGTTTCCTTTCACTTCTTTGAAAAGGGGGAGGAGGAGAGGTTTAGTGGCAGGATCGTCCCATTGCAATTTATCCCACCACTTTCCTGTTCCCCTAATCTCTCCTTTAAAAGCCACAGATGAAGTGCCGATGGAGAAAGGGATCTTCTGCAGCTTAGGACAACCTTTGATTGTAATGAAGACCGTAGAAGTGGACACAAGTACCTTGCCACAAATCTTCTTCAATTTATTTACATTTGAAACACAGAGATTCTTTAACATAGGCAATGTGATGGGAATGTCATTATTGCTGCTGTATGCTGCTGCAGTTATCTCTTCTTCTTTCTCCTCGGCCACCAACTCTTCCATCGCATTGCATTCTTCGATGTAAATTATTTCAAGGTTCTGGAGGTTCTTCAACCACCCAGCTGAAAAGAGACTCTTCAGCCTGTGGCATTCACCGATGATTATGGTCTTCAAGCTTTGAAAGGTGCCAGGTGTTGCAACTCCTTGACAAACAGTTCTCAGATTTGGTAGTTCTCCAAGGAGTAAGTGCTCTAAGGTGGTGAGGAAAGAGACATTATCTTTGGCTGACAAAACAGACTTCACGCAGCTGCACTCATTAATGACGCAATACTTCAATCCCCCAACATTCGATAAGGAGAGAAGCGAGAGTCGAGAGAAATTTGTGCATTTGAAAATGATCAATTCCACTGTGTTGGCAGGCAGAAAGAGAGGACTTCTTTTAGTGCCAACTGGCAGCTTTCTGAGCATTACCACACGCTCCAACTCATATAAATAGTTGATTTCATCTATTTCATGGTAAGAACGCATCAAATCCAATGACTCGGGCACAACTCCTACCGTGAAAGTGAATTTCTTCAACTTTCGCCACTGCCTAGATTGGACATAGTGTGAGAAGGCGACTAGGTTAGGAAAGGAGAGTTTAAGATGAACCAACTGAGTTAGACTTGCCATCTCATCTAATACCTTTCTTTCTTGGGGCTTTAATGCCTGAATAAATTTGTTGTGCAATGCCATAAACTGTTCAAGATGAAGAAGCTTAGATATTACTCCTGCCTCAATCCGTACCAAATATTCCATTTTCGATATGTCAAGGAATCTTAAGTTTGCTAACCCTTCCAATCCGTGCGGAAGTACCTTGATTTCTGTGGAAGAGAGGTCCAACAGCCTCAGCTCTTTCAGTTTTGCTAGTGAAGGAACTGTGGATAAATTGCTACAGTCTCTTAGTACCAACACACGAAGGCTCACCGAATCAAAAAGTGAGTCAGGCAGGCACTCTATGTAAGAATCGGATAGATCAAGAACTCTGAGGCTACACATATGCTGAAACAAAGATGGAATGATATGACCATCAAGAGGATTACCTTGCAAAAACAAGGTAGTGAGTTTATAGCAGTTGGGCGTTGCTGAGAGGCTGTGGATTCTATTCCTCATCAATGAAACCCTTTCAACATCTCCTAACCATTCCTCATCTTTCAAAGGCTCTTCCATTCCATTTCCAGCCTTGACTATGAAGCGATGGTTATGCTTGGTTATACCAATTGCCATATCTCTAAGTAAATCGTGCATCTTTACAAACTTAAAGCCATCATTGATGTCCCTTTCTAGCATGCAAGCACGTATGAATCTGTTCACTATGGAATGCCCGTGGTCAATTTCGGCTTCAATATCCCCCACTTCATTTATCAACCCCTCACAAATCCAGTATTTAATCACCTCTTCTACAGAGATCTTGGAATCTTCTGCATACAATGAGCAGTACAAGAAACAAACACGACTCTCGACACTCAAGCGATCGTAACTGAACTTTAGCCGCCCAAAGACTTCGTCCTGCATGCCTTCGATTTCAGCCGTTGAGCCTTTCAATTGATACAATGCATCCCTCCATTCATGCACATCCTTAATTTCTCTAAGAGCCCCAGCAACTGTGATGAGCGCCAGTGGTAGACCTCCACATTCTTTAGCCACAAGCATTGCTTTTTCTTGTACATCTGAAGCCAATACCACGTCACTCCCAATATGTTCTTTGAATAGACCCCATGCTTCCTCTTCAGAAAGCACTTCTACTCTAATGGCTTTGTCCGTCTTCATCCCACGACAAACATCCCATGACCGAGTCGTCAATGCTATCTTGCAACCATTTTCTTCATTAGGTTTAGGAATTCCAACTTTTTCTAGCGAAAAAGCCTTCCACATATCATCTAGGATGAGCAAAAACTTCTGCCTCTTCATTAACGCTTCATATAATGCTGCTGCTCTGCTCACTTCATCATCACCCTCTTGCAAGTCCAATTCAACTTTCTTGGCAATATTTGCTTGTAGCCTATTCAAATTAAGATCTTAGGATACAGTCACCCAGATAATACTATGAAAAAGCTTGGCATCCTTGAGACGATTGTTAATGTTCATCATGATGGTCGTCAACCGACCCCTCCCATTCCATATACACCAATCATTCCTATCTTTGAATCCTTAATTCAATCCAAAATCTGCTCTAAAGTTTCTTCCGCTGATGTTTTACCTTCTAGAGATGTTGTGGGTAAAGTATGTACTGTTGCTGGTAGCTGATCGACTGCAACTCCACCCTCAAATAAACTTTTTTGCTTGAGCTCGTGCACATCAGAAGCTTTTTCCAAAGCTCTTTTGCTTAGTTTTCGACTTGTGTAACAATTGGGCACACATCCATTGTAGCATCTCTCAAGTTCATCAAATTCTTTCTCAATGACCGTCACTTCGTTTTTAACATTTTCGACATCTTTCAACCAGTTGTTCACTTCTTCCAGGGGAACCCTCCCTTGCAACTTAGCCCTCTCAATTTCATTAGTTACATAATTTTCTTTACTAGTTAGTTCATCCATCTTCTTTCTCAAATCCTCCACATTTTTATTCAGATTCTTCACATAAATTATTTGCCGAGCAAGAGGATCCCACAAAAACTTCATGACTTCAAGAACAACCTTAAAACAATCCATAGTCACTGCAACACACAATAGAGGTGGACATATCATACCTTGAAAGTTGGAACAACTCAGAATAAATGAAAGAAAAAAAAGCCCAACAATTCAAATTAGAAAGAAAAAGACAAAGATAAAAGAAATGAGTTTGATTGTAAGTTATTTGTAGCAATTGACATAATAAGTTATCAAATAGAATCATTTTCATTTCATATAGACATAAATTTATCATAATGCATATATATACTGTCAGGCCGTGTTTTGAGTCCAACTAAAAATGAGTTCATCTCATTTTATTTGACATTAATTTCATATTAATTAGAGATTATAATTTATATAAATTGTTGGTTATATTTTTAATCCCTGTAACATTATCTTTAATACATAACTAGCACTAAATAAAATCAGACGAACTCATTTTTAAGTGGAATCCGAACAGGCCCATAGGCCCTTAATTCTTAATTTTTAAAATAATAATTTTATTGATTAAAATTTCATTTTGTTTTTATGAAATTACGAAAGCCAACAACATGTTTAGAATATTGTCCACTCTTTACCATCTTAGGTACTTGCCTGCATCTTCATGTCTAAATGAACAAGAGTATAGGCCATGGATAGAATGATTAGGGTTATCAAATCAGAATGATTCTTTAGAGGAATGGAGGACAGAGGTGGGGCCTAGAAGATGAACTATCTGGATCCATGATTTAGATGTTTTCATAAACTATTAGAGCATCCGTTTTGTTGGCTGTTGATCTAATGGCTAACGATCATCATATTGAAGTGATTCTTGAGACAAACAATGGAATTAGAGGTGGGGCCATAAGATTAATGGTCTAATCCCAGCATTTGGTAGTGTTGAGCTCATACTGGTCAAAGCTCCGCGGACCAATATGTTTTTTTTTTTTTTTCAAGTCCATCCATTTTTCTAGATCATTTTAGGGCATGGCCAAAAAGGAAGCAGATCCAAAGCTCTTTTGGATCACACCACAGGAAGTAGTAGAGATTCAACACCCACTGTTGAAAACTTGTGAACTATAAAGGTTTTTGATCAAGCTGATTTTTGGGTGTTCCCCTTCATCCAAGTTTATGTGATTTTATGAACAGGTTAGATGTCAAATAAACATCACGGTGGGCCCTACGAAGTTTCAGTAGTGGGACTCATCATCGCCACTTACTATGGTGAGGTCCATGAAGTTTCAGTGGTGGGACTCATCATTGCCACTTGCTATGGTGAGGTCCACTTGAGCTTTGGATCTGCCACTTTTTTAGGTTCATGTTGTAAAATGAGATGGAAAAATAAATGGATGGCATAGATAAAACACATATATCATGGTGAGGCTCACAGAGCTTTTCTAGTACTGACCAGTATGGAACTCGGTACTAGGGGTCACTACCAAATACGAGCCCCTATTCAACACTCAAATGACTTTTTATCGTAAATGATTGGGAATTTAAAAAAACTACCTACTTAATGTAGAATTTATGTTCTGGAATACTTTTGGGAAAGGTTTTCAACTAGCTACACCATTAATTAATGTAATTAACATTGGTCTAGTTTCCATTAGATTTTGTTTCTGGAAGTTGGCAAGGGGTTGGCAGCTCAGGTGGTCCCCAACCATAATGTTTATGTAAAATCCACTTGGACCACCAGTTATCTCACCCCATATTTTACGTACGTCCCAAAATCCAGCCCCAACCATGATTTAAGTGGATGGCATGATTGGAAAAAGTGTATAGGGCAACACTCACCCTCCAAACTGTTTCCTTCCGTAGGCCACACCTAAATCATGGATGGGTATGATTTTTAGGCCTCATGCCTAAGTTTTGATGTGGCATCTAATGGCTGGAATGGACTTTATATAATCATCACAGTGAGCCCTTTAAAAAGTAATGGTGGATGTTGTTGTCACTGGTCATCCTGATATTTTAGCCCTACGCCTAATGTGTGATATTATAAATCTAATGGTTACTTACTGCATTTTAGGCCCAAAAAATAAAAATAAAAATCAAGTGTGGGCTTCCCTACCCAACTTCTAAGAGATCACCACTAATATAGTAAAAACATTATAGGATATGCACTTGGGATTTTTGAGGAGGCCCACCATTATGCATGTGAGATCCATCCTGACAAATAGATGTGTGTAATCACATGTTAGGCCTAGGGCCGAAAAATCAGGCTGGCCTGTGATTTAGGTAGGCCACACCATAGAAAGCAGTTGGGAGAGAGACGTCCACCCTTGATTTTTATCCGGCCCACCATGACGATTATAAAAAATCCAACCCAACCATTATATGCCATACCAAAATTTAGGCTTGGGGTCCAAAAATCAGGCCCATCTGTAGTTCAAGTTATACATTGTTTCTAATTGTATGGTCTAATTGAATCACCGGTGGGGCTGATATTTGAGGCCTGAACCTGACACAGGGTGACACACTTGGTGGTTGAGGTGAATTTCACATAAACATCATGATGAACCTTACCAAAGCCACCCAAGCTGCCGACCCCTTTGATAGAAGTACCCCATTGACAACTATATAATTTAATGGGATAGATTATTGAGAACCCTTGAAAAAGGTAATTGAACTTAAATTATATATTAAATAGGCAGTATTTTATTATTATTTTTTTTTTTCTTGTAAAATTCCCTAAATGCTTTGTTCATTTTGCAGGGCAATTGATTCAAGGGCTAAGAACATCAAATCAATGTTTAAATATTTTCTTATAAATGATATATATGGACCATTCATTTTGATGGCCATTGATTGTATGACTAGGATAAGCAGGTTAAAGTGATTCTTGGGAGGAATGGGAAGTAGAG
The DNA here is from genome assembly GCF_029962835.1 of Magnolia sinica. Classification (NCBI taxonomy): domain Eukaryota; kingdom Viridiplantae; phylum Streptophyta; class Magnoliopsida; order Magnoliales; family Magnoliaceae; genus Magnolia; species Magnolia sinica. The sequence goes on along the minus strand of NC_080573.1, from coordinate 1,657,296 downwards.
GTAGGGCCCATATGATTAATACTCAAATACATGATAAGACACTAGGGCCCGTAGGATTAATAGTGGAATCCATGATCAGACACTATTTATCATGATTGATCTGGACCATCCACTTTGTTAGCCACTGATCAGATGTTTAGATCATCGGATTGATGTTATTCTTGAGAGGAAAGGGAACTATAGATTAGCCCACAAGCAGGATCCTCGAAATCCAAGAACAGAGCTTTTTTGTAATGCTTTGGACCGTCCATTTTGTTGGAGATTGACCATGGCTTGCATGGTCATATCAAAATGATTCTTTAGAGCTGCCTAGTGGATGGGCCACATCCATGTTCGAACCATTTTTTGCCAAAAGTGGTCTGAGCCATCCATTTCATTGGCCATTGATTAGATAAATAGGATCAACAAATCATAGCAATCATTGGGAGGTAGGAGGAAGTAGAGGTGCACTCACATGATTGACGACCTAGATCCATATTTGTCATGGGTAGGAAGACTTCTACTTTCCTAACAAACGTGGTGAGTTTAAAACTCTGTCCCCTTTTTAACTTATATTTAGAAAGAATAGTTGAACTATGTAAGTGATTGGGCTCATGTAACCAAGAGTTACATTGAATGGGCTCAACAAACCTTCCTTAAGAGCGCCTTTTTCTAATGACTTGGCCGAATTACGAAATCTCTTATTACTTGGCTAAATTATGAATTATGAAACGTGTCAGAGAATTTTACAGCTATTTTGTGGAGCATGAAATGTTTCACATTTTTTTTCTTGAGAAAGGTAGGATTTTTTATTTTTTTTTCTTTGGATAATGTCCTACAAATAGAAAGTTTTTTTTTTTTAATAGTTAATTTACGTTATTGTTTGAACGCTAGCAACTCCTAATCAGAGTTCCTATTTAAATTGTCAAAGGAAATATCAATCTACACAGCAGATTTACAACTTTACAGATTTACAGATTTACAGCTTTACAGATTTACAGATTTACAGATTTACAGCTAATATCTACAGCTTTGACTGATATGACAGTTATACAGATTTATTCCTTCCTTAATTAGTGATATGACAGTTATACAGATTTATTCCTTCCTTAATTAGGATATATTAGCTGTACAGTATATTTAGATAGATGTATATATGGTAGGGGCTGAAGATCAGCTTGTATTTCTTCCCTAAATAGCTTGTAATCTACCTATATAATGGGCAATTGTCAATAAAGAAAGGCAGACTTTTTCAAAAGGACTCTAAACTGTCATAAATGATCTACTACAAAGTAACATTCAACACCGAAAGTTACAAAACAATTTTAACGACAATCCACATGTAACACGCTCGAAACATTATTCAATATGCAGTGCTATCCAAATGTTGAACATGCTTCATTGAATTAGTTTTAGGTCTACCTCAACTTCCTGTAGGCTGTAGCAGAGCACTGGCAGGGGCGTCGTTGACTGTTGATGTGAAAATTTGTAACACCCCGGGTTTTCAGGGGCCGTGTAAGAACTCGGCTCCCAAATTCCCGGGTGTCATGGGTGCCCTAATGGGCTTCATATTTTAATTACATTTGGATGATCTCATAGGCAATGAATGGATTTAGCAAGGCATGAAGCAGAAGTACGTCATAAGCAGTATCAATTGCTACTAATTATAAAAATATGCAGACAATGAATCCAAAGTCATCTAAATAGGGAATTAGTCCCACCCATACACGACCCAAAGTGACTAGGGCCTTGGTCCATACCCTGCGGTAGCCCGAACTCAACTAAATGAACCCGTCGAAAGTCTGGAAGCAGAGAAGCTCTTCTTCCCTATCCTTGCTCACCTCGCTCGGATCATCGAGCTCCGCCTCACCTGCATCTAGAAAAGGGTCTGGTTGGTATTTTAAAACACCGTCCCAGAGTGGGAGTGAGTGATCAACTCAGTGGGTGCTATTAATCTTAAGTTATCACAGGCATCAATTATAATATGACCTTAATGAAAAGCGGTCAGGCATAAACATCTAACTAATCTTATTAATGCGCATGCATGCAGGATGATATGATGCATGCCCTCGCTATAACGCTCCCTCGAGCGACTTCATCTAACAATCACGTATGACAACACTCCCTTAGTGCGTCCTCGACTGCCGAGTCGCCACCCTAACTAGTGCGATGCAATGCAATCGTGTTAGCCGAGTTATTAGTTAGGTCCATTCATCCAGCAGATTGGGGAATCGGGTATACCCCATGTATTAATGCCCTAAACTGGGTGTGAGGCCAAGACCCCCCAATGCATGAGGCCGAGACCCCACTGTCCGTGATCTCGTCGGGTTCCTCATCCCCGACTTCAAATACATGAGAAGTGCCAAGAGAAAGGGATCGCTCACGGTCACTACGGGGAGACACAGTACCCCAGCGTAGGCCGATAGCTCGGACACAGTATCTCATTCCACCATGCCTGGCTCACGAGGTTGTGGACCAATTTTAAGTGAGTTATTGATGAGCTACAACGGTCGTAAGGTGTTCCAGGTTTCATACATGTGTAGCAAACAGGGTTAACAAACAAGGTTGGTCAGACAGTAGGCTAGACCGCATGAGTCAGGCGAGCGTGAAACGAGTGACATCGGGCACAAGGGACCCATGTAGTCGAACTACAGCCACCTGAACACACCCGCCCAAACCCCCGGGTCTAGCCATAGCATAGTCCTACCGATGGAACTACCATCTCTCTTCATGTTCCTAATCAACCCAAGAGGGTGAGGTGATCCATAACATGTCAACTATCCAAGTTATCAACAAGCATAACATTATCATATTCTCAGGCATCTCAACCATACAAAACGGACATTCCTGCAACTAAGCAACATTATTAAGAAATAAAGTGCGTGTGTGAGTGTGGGTTCGTGAGGAAGTTAAACACTTCCTCCATCTTAAGAAATCATATGCACAAGGGTAATGAATCATACATCCTACGAAGCAACAACACATGGAAAAATCAAATAAGCATGAACTTGTAATAATCCATACACAAATCATGTGAGAGGCAAGAACAATCATCATAAGAGTCAAACCTACAATTTCATACTATTTCAACAAACATACAATTCCTAGGGTTCCTCTAGTTTCTCCTAATATGGCATCCAAGCAATCAAAATCATTAATCTCGTACTATAATTGGTACTAGACCACCTAAGAGCAATTGTCCGCACCTATGGATCGTTGGAGACTTGGAAAACGACCTAGGAATGAGGCTTTTGGGGTCGGACGGCCGGATTTCCAAAAATAACCATTTGCATGTTAGAAATCCATGAAATCCCTTCTCATCACAAGGGTTTTAAGGAAAAGGGGGTGAGGGATTTACCTACATAATCAACGGAAGCGGTTCTTGCGGTTGTGGTGGAGGGTTTCCTTGGAGAAGAGGTAGAGAGTTGCAAGGTTGAGCTTCCTTGGGCCCCACCATCAACAACACCCTCCTTCACTGTCTTCTCTCTCTCTTTCTCTTTCTTCTCTTCTCCCCTTTCTCTATTCTCTCTTTTCTAGGGCAAAATCGTATGGGGAGAGGGGGTGCCTAAATGAGGCCCTTTTATAATGCCAGATTTGGTGGAAATGGCCCCAAGTGTTGGGTTTTTACTATACTAGACCCATGAGAGGGTCTTTCTAAGCTCTAGGGCCCACTATGGGGTGTACTTATTGATATACACCGTAGGATAGTTATCCCTAATGATGATCTACGTATGAACATGATCGGCCCGCCATTTGGATGCACCGATCGACAGATATGATTAGAAGTCTGTTCAACGGTCACCGATGGTCGATCAGGGCCACGACTATACGGATATGAGCAGAAAAATATCCTTACTCCACGTGTGAAGTTTGGTCACAAACCGACGGTCCGAAATCCTCAACTCTGCATAAGAGTGGATGACTCAATTCACTTAAGTTCCAGCTCCTTTCTTTAGGGTATTTGCGCTTCTCATGCACTCGTCCTTCTGCTCAAGTTGAGCGATTCTGGACACTACCCAGGTCCGACTCCCGCGATGGACGTCGAGCCCAGTAAGACGAACATTACTCTATAATTTTGGAACTAATGGCCCACCAACAAGCGGTCTAGAGCTTGTTTGGAAAATCGGGGCATTTCTGAAATGAAGTAGTTATTGAGATTTCTCATAGGCAATGATCAGGGTTTGGATTAACTATATTTATAAGGTAGCCTACTTATAACTAGTGGAAGTGGAGATTTGGTCATGATCACTCTAAACCGTCGGTTTTAGGCTAAAAGAGTAATGGGGTTCATTTGGTCTATTAGCCAAGATCCGGGCCTTGTCTGACTCAGCTTCGGTTGGATCTTTAATTTAGTTATGATTGTCTTGATTTATTAGCAATGGATCAGTTAGATTTGGGCCCCCCGTGAGTGAATCATGGGGTTAAACTTGATGTTCAGGTGATCGGGCGGATTCGTTGGCTTCATACGGTTGATTAAACGGACTTGTGCGGTTCTTTACTGGTTCCACCCGTGTTTAAACTATCATTGAGTGCTAATGGTCATTAAGTAATATTATAAGTTAATTAATTAAAAAAATTTCAAAGATTTTTTGGAAATCCAGAACAGTGAAAATCCAGGATGTTACAAAATTATATATTGATTAACAATGGTGAAATCCGATGGGGTCAGACAATTTGCATGCGCATGAGAAATTTTGCAGATAATTTATCTTTTCACCAACAACAATGATGATGGACGGAGACTGCTGGATTTAAAAATAATTTAGAAAAAAAAAAAGTTATGTCAAGCATGCAAGAAATAAGCCAAGAACTTGAAAAAGGACTTGGAGTCTAAAACAACTAAATGGAGATGGCTCCAGTACATGGAAGTGAAGATATTTTGAATAATGGATCTCTCGAGGGCCTGGCTTGTGCTTAAAGTTTAGTACCATTTCAATTGAGCTGGGTGGTTTAGACCGTGTACTACAGCCAGTCTGCGGCCTGAGTCCAGCAAGCGCAGTTTTGTAATATATACAATATCTAAAAATTCTCATTTACTCCTGTTGTTAATCTTTTAACTTACACCCAATCTTGCTCTATGCGTATGTTGTGGTCGCTATCACAATAAAATTGCTTATTGCAAAGAAAAGGGTGGTTGGCTCTGGTGGGCCCCACCTTAATGTGTTTCTAAAATTCACCCCAACCAACAGATGCATCCACAGGTCATGTAGATCCATTATTGGAACTATTCTCTGTTGGGGGATTGCAAAAGTACACATATGAATCAAGCGAAGTATTCCAATTGTAAAACCAAGTTCAATTACAAACACTCTAAATTTAATATGAAAAACTCCTTTTAGAAAAAAAGAAAAAAGAAACCATGGCACCAACCGACGATAACACAATATGAAAGTAGCAAATTACAAGAGAGAGATTATCCGATTTGAACAAGCTTTGAATCTCCCTTACAAGCCCTTGAAATCCTTTAGAACGAATTAAAAAGCTCTGAGACACACCTTATTCCTGATTACACCCATGTATATAGCTTTAATTATGAGAATCACAATCGAAATAGGGCTTTCTAATTCGTTGCTAAGGGTTTAAAGGGCATAGCTAGGGCTTGTGAAGTGGATTCGAAGTTTGTTCGAGTCGGTAACACTCAATCTCTTGTAATTTTTTCTTTCATAGTGCGTACTTGTCGCTTTGCACCGTGGTTTTTTCCCTAAAGTGTTTTTCCACATAAATTTGAATTGTGTTTGGTCTTAGTTGTGCGATTGTGTGTTCTTTCTTGATTCGTCTCTATGTCCTTCAATGGTTGCCCAACATACCCTGTCAAATCACACCAACCCAACAAACTAGCCATCTAATCAGTAGCCTTTGATATGGACTGATACAAGAAAAATAGTCAATCAACAACTTAAATGGTTTGTTTTTTGGGGGCCATCATGGACTACTTCCTATCATCAAAAATTACTTTCAGTAAGGAAACCATAACCATCCCAATCCATGTCTTGGAAAAAAGGATTCCCACAAGAACAAGACTAAATCAAGGATGGCTTGGATCACCCTATCAATATGAGCTATATAAAATATGTTCTGGACTTAATGTATAGTTCAGATTGAGTGGACAATGAAGTAACCTAATCCAACCAAGAGAATTATAATTTAAAGTGTTCTTGGAGCACTAGGGCATTTCTAATATGTACACATGGATACACATGTCTTACAAAAGAAAAAATTACATTGCAATGTATTGAGGGTCAAATATTGCATATTAGACCCCAGTTATTACTTGATTTTATGAACATGATACTGTTTAACACCCGATTTTAATCGTGTTTATATTGCAAGGTGAAATTAGGAGTCGAGACTGAAAAAGGGTACTAAAAGCATGAAATTAATGCTTAGAAGTCACCAAAGCAAGGGACGGACCCCAAGGGACCGAGATTGAAGAATTTACACGCCAGAGATCCGAGAAAATTAAGTCATTCGCGTTGAAGAGGCCTAAAAATCGTCCAGAATGCAAGATCACAGGGTTCCCACCATCCGTTCGGCTCAAAACTTTATATCTAGCCTGAGGACCATAAATTAACCGTACACATCAAATTTCAGTCATTGGATCCTTGTGGAAGTGGCCCAACGAACAGATCAGCACACAAATCGTCATTCTGGGGCCTACCTGATATCTGTATATGCTTCAATATTGGTCTCAGCCCCTCAAATAAGGTGACAAAACGGATGGACGGAGCGGATTTCATATATAGATCACGAGCGGACCCCACTGGCAACGCCAGTGCACAGTGCATAAGTGCACTTGACGAGCACTGGATCGAGACCACCAATCAACGGAAGGAAACTCGTCTCCTTCTCCTTCTCCAGCACAGACGACTAGCGGATGCACCACGTCGTCCGATTTTTGGCTAGTGGGCCCCACCCATCATTCATATGGACGATCTGAACCATTCATTCACTCCCGGGGGTGGGGACGACCCTAGCCAAGACTTCCTTTTGGCCCCTTGCAAACGTGTGCACGTGGATTATCAGAAAACGCAGGTTGAACGACAGCTTGAGTTGACAAAGTGGGCCACACCAAAACCCGATAAAAATCACTCCTTCACGACTGGTTTTTTTCCAGGAATCCAATGGACTGGGTGGATTCTTCCGAAAACAACACCATGGGCCCCACCGATCATCGCAACGTGCCCTGTTTTCCGCAGGGACGTGCGTCCGCATGTCCGGCCCTCCGTGGGCCGTTCGATGATCTTAATCGTGGTCGGATGCATGATCCAAACCGTCCAATCTCTTGAAATGGTGGCCCTAACCCTGTCCATGACGTCAGTTTCGAAAGATTTGGAAGAATAGACGAGCAAACTTGGGCAAAATGTAGTTGCGTTCGCGTTTCCTGCGCACGTGGTTGCGAAACAGAGTCGGTTCTCCACTGACCGACTTCACCAACCGACCTAGCTTCCTCTGTCTATAAAAGAGACGAGAGAGAGAGAGAGAGAGAGAGAGGCATCATCCAATCAGCCGTGGAGCAAAAGAGAAGAGAGAGAGAGATCGTAGAGACGGCAACAAGAGTTTTTCTTCCTTCCTTGGTTTGTTTCTTTGATGTTTTCCTATAAGAGATTTGAGTTCACCATGTGTATGATGAGCTAAACCTCTTAGCTAGGGCTAAGAGGTGAAGCTTGTAGTGAGATGAGAGATTTTTCTTTATGCCTTTTGATTCAGGTTTAAGATGAACTGCTGTTGATTCTAGTTTGATTATAAGGAATGCTTTTAGTTTTTTATGGTTTGTTGTGACTTAAATTACAATAGATATGCGATAGCTTTGAGCAAGTCCTTTTCATTATTATGATTATGAAGTTAGGAGGCCCTGTTGTTCACCATCGCCTTATGGGCATGGTTGGATAATGGAACCCTTCCTAACGTTCATAACTCTTTTAGATTGTTTGTAGATTGATTCAATTTTGTTGTTTGTTTTGTCTCATGGGCATGGTTTTGTGATAGAATCAATTCTAATTCTCATACCTCTCATCTCTTGAGAACTGGATCAAAGGATGTTCAGATTGGTTTTTAATGAAATATCTTCCAACTGGATGAAGATAGGACTTTGTTTCTAGTTGTGTTCGTGAATCAAGCATAGATCTCCTTGATCTTTACAAGTGGATCCTTGACACCCTAATTTCCCACCTTTGAAATTTACAAGTTTTAGTCTAATATTTCACCATTATTTCTCTTATAATTTCTTGATTTAGATTACATCTTCGCCTAGTTCTAGTTCGAGTTGCTTTCATATTACGTACAAGGTTCAGTCCCTGTGGATTCGACCTCGGTGTTACCGAGATTATTACTACATCAGAACCCTATACTTGGGGTGTGAACACAATGTAAAAGTGTTTTTATTAAACTACCTCATTGATTACAATTATTTTCACTAAAATACCTTCAGGTAGAGAAATCATATATTTAGGTGGGTTATTTTTTGTAAATGATGAAACTGGCATTTTAATTCATTTTTACTACGTGAATGGCTTGTGCAAGTAGTACATACTAAAATTGTCACACACATGAAATTGCACTAAAGGTGACTAATTTTTAGTGCATGTGTATTAATTCAGATGGGCACTTTTATCATTTAGAAAAAATAACTCACCTAATCTGGCTTCCATTAGATTTCTCTAACCGATGATGTCGTGGCAAAACTAACCAAATTAAAAAGGTAACTTAATAAAAACCTTTTCCAAAATAACTGAATTAATGAGGTAGCTTAATAAAACAACCTTTTCTAAAAAAGTACGAAGATGTAATTTCTATAATAATTAGGTAGCAATTCGTTAGAATCCCAATGAAAAACCAAGCTTTAATGTAACTGAGACATTCTTATCATTTAATATGCAAGGGTACTGAAAATGAAAGCAAGCTCGATTGAATTAGTTGGCTGGCGTACCTCAAACTCCAAACAGCGTGTAGTAGTCCCGTGCTTATTGGCTGACTGTTGATGGGTGAAAGTGTCAATAAATATTTAAGGTGAGATCAAACAGTTTGTCCTTAGTGTTATAAAGGAACTAATGAGCAATCCTGTAGCACCGACGGATAGATGGATGAATGGACAGACAGCAGAACAAGATCAGAGGAAATAGCGTGCAAAACTGAGGCCCAAAACTCCAATGGTGATATAAAGCTCACCGTAACCAAACAAGAGCAGATCGCTGAGGTATAAGAAAGAAAGAAAAAAAAAATTTATTTGTCAAACAAGCACTTCCTTGACAATATTTAAACCAAGAGAGCTCTCCCAATACACCTCCATCAATGTTTTATTAATTGAAGCAAATGGTCTTAAAATAAGGGGGAGTTATTTGATACTTTGGCAGAGTAAGATGCATGATTTGTTCACCAGCAGTCAGAAATTGTACATATGAGTTAACTCAGATCAAACCTACTAAATTGTGGAACTTAGTACCATCTGATCAGATTGGTTGGACAATCCCTGCCTCTGTTTCGTGGAACACTTATTGGCTGAAATAGGACAAATACATATTCATATTTTTAACCATTTAATAAATGTCCATTGATCCAATATTCAGTTAAAGAAATAAGCGTAATTATAGGTTCATGATACATGTAAACTGGGACACATAAGTTGGACAGTTTAATTTGAATTAGTTATATGACAAGTATACAGTTTCATTCGCAAAAGGAGAGAGATTTTGGAAGGCTAGATTCCCTTCACTAAAGAGAGGGAAAAAATTGTCCTGTGCCATGTTCCGAGAGAGATTAATGTTGCGGCAGATGCTTTGGCACGTTGGCAAGCAGATAGCAGATCAGGAGGCTATTCTCGGAGCCTCCCATCGTCTGTCAAAGGTTTCTTTTCCCTTGATTGAATGGGCCCAGGGAAACCGAGGACGAGAACCAGTTGTGTAATGGCTAGAATCTGTATGTTCCTCGTTATATAGTTCCCTATTTTATGAATGAAATTTTTTTTTTTACAAGGAAAAAAAGAAAGAAGAAGAAGAAGAAGAAGAAAGAAGAAGAAGAGTATGCAGTTTGTATTGAGACACTTAGGCAGTTGATTAATTAATTTAGACTGTCCATCAGGTTCAACATACATTTCATGGACTACCATATGCATGTCATACACAAAAACAGGTAAATTAACCATTCCATCAGCTAATTAGTTGGGGACCCGGCATCATGGACTGTTTATGCTCATCAACTCGGAAAAATGATGGCTAGGAAAAGCAAGACTAAATCAAGGTCAGGGATGGATTGAATCATCATATCTCTGTGATTTTTGCATGGTCTAGCCTATAAAAATCTGTTTTGGACTTAAGATCAGTACTCATAATTACTTGTTTAGCAGTGTCTACTTGAATTTACAGCCCCTTAAAAAAGTGAGTTAAAAGAGTAGTTTGGTAGTTTATAAAAAATAACCTCACTTAGTTTTACTTCTGTTAGATTCCTCTAAGAGAAAATATCTTCTGTCTGGGATCGTGGATTTGGAACCCAGTATATTCAGAATATCCTATATTTGAAATCATCCTGTTGTCTTTGGCACCCTGAATCCATAATTCCATATAATCCAAAAGTAGCTATGCATAGTATATTTATAGGCACTGAATTTAATTACTAAATCAACCTTAATATCTTTAATTAATGTACGTATTTAATGTTTGACACAATGATTGTAATAAGCCTATTGAAATATATATTTTGCCCGAAAATAATGAAATATCGAGTCTCAAATGGGCCACAGGCAAGAGTTCACATCCCAATGACTAACCAACAATTTTTAACCATTAATTTAAATGGACAATGTTTGGTCGACACAAATCATCATATTAAAGTAATTATAATAATGCAATTGATAATCTAATTATTTTGGGATATGATCAGTAGGCCATGTGCCCAATAGATTAATAGTCTTCTGACACACGTTACACATACAACTTTTGGAAGGATTCTAGACGTGATCTAAGCTTTCACCGTAGATTTCAAACCCCCTCCTTCAGGGGATTTCAAACCCCCATTTACTCTATGTTGCCAAAGATATCAGGGGATTTGAATTCCCCTCAAATCTCCTCAAACCTTCTCAAATCCATGGTAAAAACAATCAAAGTCGTGAGGTAGATTAACGAAAGCATTTCTCAAGATGTAATTTATATAAAAAGTAGATAGTAATAAGTAAAAATGCTAAAAGAAATTAAAACCAAGCTTTAATGTAAACGGAAACATTTTTCTATGCGGGGGGGACTCAAAATGCAAGCATGCTCTATTGAATCAGTTGTCTAAGCATACCTCACCCTCCAAACAGTCGTATAACAGTGCGGCATTCGTTTGGCCTACCGTTGATGTGCAAAAATGGCAAGAAATAGAAAGGTGAGATGGAACGGTTTGTCCACGGTGTTGTAAAGGCACTGATGAGAAATCTATAGCAACAATGGACAGACGGCCGATGGAGGGAAATCAGAGGAAATAGCGGGTACAAAAGAGGCCGGGAACTTCAATAGTCTCTCAAAGCTTCCAAAGACCATTGACCAAACAACGTTGATGAAGTTCCTGCGCCAGAAATCTAGTTGGGACCCACCGTTATGTTTGTGAGACATCCACCCCGTCCATCCGTTTTTTGAGCTCATTTTAGGAATTAAGTTTAAAGTGAGCAGGATCCAATACTCAAGTGGGACGCACTGAAGGAAAAGGTGGGTAGGGAAATGCCTACCGTTGAAACCTCCCTGGGGTTGACGGTGATGTTTGCATGCCATCCATACCGTTCATAACGTCATTCCTACTGGGATGAACTGAAAACATTAATATTATCCTGATTCAAAGCTTCTCTGGCCCCACGAATATTTTAACTGTATACGTTCAATCCTTGCGTTTTGCGCCCACTTGAGTATTGGATCCTGCTAATTTTTGGCTTTAATCCTAAAATGATCTCACAAAACGGATAGACGGTGTGGATTTCTCACAAACATCACGGTGGGCCCCAGATAGGCTCCCAGCGCAGGAACTTGGTGCCAAAGCCTTGCGCAGGAAATCCGCGTCCCGTTGATGGCTGTGGGATAAGACAGAAAATGTATATTTAAACCATGTCAGCTCACGTAATACAGCTGGACTGTTGTTTTATTGATTGCAAATAGTCTTTAAAAATATTTGATACCCTGTCAGAGTACGTCACTTGATATATACATCCACAGGCGGTCAGGAAATTATTCTGGTGACATACATTAACTCACATCAAACCAACTAAATTGTAAGTATTGTTTGGTGGTAGTCCCATAGTCAGATTGGTTGGACAATCCCTACCTTTGATTCCTCAGGACAACTGGATATTTATATTCTTAACCGTCCAATAAATTTCCATCCATCTGATTGTCATGTAATCAAATATACTTAAATTAAATTTTTTGTTCACAATACATATATAGGAGACCCATAATTTGGACAGTTTAATGTGAATTAGTTGTATGCTAAGTATTCAGTTTCTGCAAGTGCCTGCGGATCATCCATCACATTCCGTCAGAGTATCAAAGTTTTTCTTTAAACAAAGTGATTAGATGATCTATGTAATGACTGCAATATCAAAGTCTTGCAACTTGTTAATAAATTAACGAGAAATTTACGACTGCGGACCCCACCTTTTATTCATTGGATATTCTTGAAACAATACAAACTTAGCATACGCGCTTGGACCTCTTCGTACGGACGACAAATTCCAGGACGAAAATACCCCTCCTTTTCACGGAAAGGGATTGGGTACGCCTCCTGCCACCCGCCCATGGCCGATAGTCAGTGGTATGTGGGCCTCACCATGATGTTTGCTTTTCATCCATGCCGTCCATATATTTTTTCAGATCATTTTATGATATGAGATAAAAAATGAGGTATATCCAAGTCTCAAGTGTACTACATTGCAGGAAACAGTGTTGAATGAGCGTCAACCAGCGTCAACCATTAGAAACTCAGGTGGAGCCCACTGTGATGTTTGCGAGAAATCCTCCCCATCTAAGTTCATTCATAGGGTCACAAAGACCTGGATGAAGAGTTAAAATAAATTTCATAATGATCAAAAACTTTTGTAACCCCTGAAAGGGTTTCAATGGTAGACGTTCAATTTCCCACTGCCTTTTACAGTGTGATAGCTAGATCTATCTTATCTTTCGTCTCAAGCCTTAATATGAGCTCGCCAAATAGATGAACGGTTTGGATATAACACAAACCTCATGATTGGACCCACACATGCAACACAGTAAAAAAAAAAAAAAAAAAAAACCACAGATAGCCTTGCAGAAGTCCGGCAGATTTTTTTATTATTTTATTTTATTTTTTTACTGGGAGAACTTTTTCTCCCTTACATTTTTCTCTAATACATAATTATATAAATATGTATATATAAGTATATAAAAATATTTTTTTATCTTTTAATTCATTTCTTTGTCCATGTATTCAATAAGCATATCTCCTAAATTAAAATGATTTTTTTTTTTTTACACATGCACACACACCCCCACACACTCACACTAGTGGATTTTTACCACCTATAGATACTCAAATGCTTGACCGGGTGTTGAAACTCCTAAGAGTCTACCACCCGAGGGAGAGTAAGGATCTAAACTAGAATGATTTGCTTAACGTACTATATATGATTTTAGGGTAGGAGAAGTTAATTTAGCGAGGCAAGCATGAAATTCAGCGGGGCAAACATGAAATTCAACGGTGCAACATGAAAATGAGAGGGCAAGCATGAAAATTAGCGGGGCAAACATGAAAATGAGAGGGGCAAACATAAAAATGAGCGAGGCAAGCATGAAAAAGAGTAGGGCAAACATGAAAACGAGCGGGGTAAACTAGAAAATCAGCGAGGGAAACATGAAAAGCAGCGGAGCAAACTAAAATATGAGCGGGGCAAACTAAAAAATCAGCGGGGGAAACATGAAAATCAGCGGGGGAAACATGAAATGCAGCGGGGCAAACTAAAAAATCAGCAGGGGAAACATGAAAAGCAGTGGGGGAAACTAGAAAATCAGCGAGGGAAACATAAAAAGCAGCGGGGCAAACTGAAATATGAGCGGGGCAAACTAGAAAAACAGCAGGGCAAACTAGAAAATCAGCGGGGAAAACATGAAAAGCAGCGGGGCAAACTAGAAAAACAGCTGGGCAAACTGAAATATGAGCAGGGCAAACTAGAAAATCAGCAAGGGAAACATGAAAAGCAGCGGGGCAAACTAGAAAACCAGCAGGGCAAACATGAAAAGCAGCGGGGCAAACTAGAAAACCAGCGGGGTAATCTGAAATATGAGCGGGGCAAACTAGAAAATCAACGAGGGAAACATGAAAATCAGTGGGAGAAACATGAAAAGCAGCGGGGCAAACTAGAAAATCAGCAGGGGAAACATAAAAAGCAGCGGGGTAAATTAGAAAATTAGCGGGGGAACATGAAACGCAGCGGGGCAAACTAAAATATGAGCGGGGCAAACTAGAAAATCAGCGGGGGAAACATAAAAAACAGCGGGGCAAATAGATTTAGTGTGGATTGTTTGTGTAGAACGTACACTAGTGACGTTGGGTCTCATTTGTCCACGTCATTTCCAAGGATTCAAGCTAACAAGATATGTCGGATTTCTCTCTCCCAAATAGATTGCGTGCTATGCTACATGACTTTTTAAAGGGGTAGTCCTATATTTTAGCTTGGTTTTTTAAAGAAAAAAATGAAGTTCTTTATGATGAATAATCACGTATATAATTAATAAAATCATAGATACAAAAAATAAGTCCTATATTGAAATATAATAAACTAATATAATAATGAAAATATTATCATGCATACACCCGACCAACCCAATCAACCCGTCGAACCCTCTTGTGCAACCCAAGATTGGGTTGGGTTAGGTCAAGGTTTAGGTATAGGAACCTTAGGTTGGGTTAGGGTTGAGCACCAACCCGAACCAACCGGCCCGACTTTCAGCCCTAATTTCATGTTTGCCTTACTCAATTTCATGTTTTACCCGCTAAATTTCTAGTTTTCCCCACTCAATTTCATGTTTGCCTCACTTAATTTCATGTTTGCCCCGTTGAATTTCCAGTTTGACCGCGAAGTGATTGAAATTGACCACGAACTGAATGAAATGGATTTTCGACCATCGACCCGATGGAATCTTGGAAAATTGGTTGGCTAAATTAGCTTCTCCTACCCCAAAATCATATGTGGTACATTAAGTAAATCATTCTAGTTTAGGCGATATACTTGTTAAATAAATAGACAAAGAAATGAATTGAAAGATAGAAAAATATTTTTATATACTTATATATACATATTTACTTAATTATGTATTAGAGAAAAATGTAAGGGAGAAAAAGTTCTCCATGTAAAATGAAATAAAAAAAGTCGGACTGTCGCGGCACTCCCCTGTCAAACTCTACGCATTGAATCGTGAGAAATTTACGACTGTAGACCCCACCTTTTAGGAAAACAACCAGTACATTACACATGAGAGGATCTAACAGAGCCTAGCCATCAACGTTTAACTTCACCATAGGCTCCCCATTGAAAAGGACTGAGAACCAGCAATTTTCCCAGCATGCCTCCATCAAGAAAATCCATCTGTCACTAAAACCAAATCGCCTCATCACCTTCTTGAGAAAAACCCAATCCACCCTGTCATAGGCTTTCTCAAAGTCAAGCTTGAGAATGAGATTGCCGCCTCTAGCTTTCCTGTCAATGTTGCACACTGCCTCAAGCGTCATAGCAACATTCTCTGTAATAGACCAGCCTTTCACAAAAGCCCCTTGCCCCATGGAAATAAGCCTAGAAAGGATCTTACTCAAGCAGGAAGCTAGGATCTTTGAGAAGATTTTGTAAATAACATTGCAAAGGCTAATTGGTCGGTAGTCTACAAACCCTTTAGCGGCCGAATTCTTTGTGAGAAGACTGATCAACGATGCCGTAAACGCTCTAAGCATCTGACCTCCTTCCATGAAGAAACACGCTGCCTTATGAATATCATCCCCCGCTGAATTTCTACTTTCCCCCACTCAATTTCATGTTTCCCCCACTCAATTTCTAGTTTTCCCCGCTCATATTTCAGTTTGCCCCACTGTTTTTCTAATTTGCCCTGCCCATACTTCAGTTTGCCTCGCTGTTTTTCTAGTTTGCCCCGCTCATATTTCACTTTGCCCCACTCATACTGCAGTTTACCTCGCTGTTTTTCTTGTTTACCCCGCTCATACTTCAGTTTGCCCCATTATTTTTCTAATTTGCCCCGCTGTTTTTCTAGTTTGCCCCGCTCTTATTTCATGACTTAAGCCGATAAATCTAAACGTATCCAATGTTCAAATGGACCACACCAAATGAGCCCACAGTTAGTTAGTACGCTCCCATTGTACTAAGTAAACTCAGTTGGGCCCACATTGAATGTATGTAGTATATACACTCCGTCCTATTTTAGCCTGCCCCGCTCATTTTCATGTTTCCCCCGCTCATTTTCTAGTTTGCCTCGCTCATTTTTATGTTTCCCCTGTATGAACAAAAAATTTCAGGACGAAAATACCCCTCCTTTTCACAGAAATAGATTCGCTACTCCGCCTACCACCCGCCAATGGCGGATCTTCGGTGGTCTGTGGGCCCCACCATGATGTATGCTTTTCATCCATGCGGTCCTATTTTTACAGATCATTTTATGGTATGAGACAAAAAATGAGTATATCCAAATCTTAGTGTACCACATTACTGGAAACAGTGTTGAATAAGCGTCAAACATTAGAAATCCTCCCCCGTCTAAGTTGGGGCCCACTGTGATGTTTGTGAGAAATCCTCCCTGTCTAAGTTCATTCATAGGGTCACAAAGACTTGGATGAAGAAGAAAAACAAATTTCATAATGATCCAAAACTTTTGTAACCCCTAAAAGGGTTTCAATGGTAAACGTTCAATTCCCCACGGCCTTTTATAGTGTGGTCCACTGGATAGTTAGATCTATCTTATTTTTCGTCTCAATCCTTAATATGAGCTCACCAAATAGATGGACGGTTTGGATATAACATAGACCTCATGATGGGACCCATAAAAGCACAAAAAAAAAAAACAAAAACAAACATATAGGTAGCCACGGCAGTGCCGCAGAAGTCTGGCAGATTTTTTTTTTTTTGGGGGGGAGAACTTTTTCTCCTTTACATTTTTCTCTAATACATAATTATGTAAATATGTATATATAAGTATATAAAAATATTTTTCTATCTTTTAATTCATTTCTTTATCTATGTATTTAACAAGCATATCTCCTAAATTAGAATGAAATTTTTTTTTTTACACACGCACACACACCCCCACACACTCACACTAGTGGAATTTCACCACCGATGGATACTCAAACGCTTGACCGGGTGTTGAAACTCGTAAGAGTCTACCACTCGAGCAAGAGTAAGGATCCAAACTAAAATGATTTACTTAACGTACCACATATGATATTGGGGTAGGAGAAGCTAATTTAGCCAACCAACCTAGTTATTTTCCAAGATTTCCTCGGGTCAATGGTTGAAAATCTAGCGGGGCAAACTAGAAAAACAGCGGGGCAAATAAGAAAAACAGCAGGGCAAACTGAAATATAAGCGGGGCAAAGTAGAAAAACAGCGGGGCAAACTGAAATATGAGTGGGGCAAACTAGAAAAACAGCGAGGCAAACTAAAATAGGCCTACACTCATGCTCTATATAGCCCACTATGCAATATGTGTGAAACCACCTCCCTCTATCAGGTCAAAACACTTATTTTCACCATTAGCTATAGGGTCCCACTGACCCTAATTCACTAGCTTCTTTTTCTTTTTCTTTTTTCGTTATAATTCCTACGGCATTTTGTAGGTCCCATTATAAGGTACGTGTTATATCCAAACCGTCCATCTATTTGACAAGCTCGTATTAAGGCTTGAGACGAAAAATAAGACAGATCTAGCTATCACCTAGATCCATAGCTCAACTGGCAGACTAAGTGGAAATACCTCGTTTCAACACTTGAGGTCTTGTTATCGATCCTAAGAGTGGGGTAAGCATGAAAAAGAGCGGGGCAAACATGAAAATGAGCAAGGTAAGCATGAAATATGAGTGGGGCAAACTAGAAAAACAACGGGGCAAACTGAAGTATGAGTGGGGCAAACTAAAAAAACAACAAGGTAAACTAGAAAAGCAACGGGGGAAACATGAAAAACAGCGGGGCAAATTAGAAAAACAGCAGGGAAAACATGAAAAACAGCGGGGGAAACATGAAAAACAGCGGGACAAAATAGAAAAACAGTGGGGGAAACATGAAAAACAACGAGGGAAACATGAAAAACAGTGGGGGAAACATGAAAAACAGCGGAAAAAATATGAAAAACATGAAAAATAGTGGGGGAAACATGAAAAACAACGGGGGAAACATGAAAAACAGCGGAGCTCATGTTTCCAACTCCTAGTAAAAACAAATCCTAGAAACTAGCACTATCAATAATAATAGTCCAACTCTATCATCTCTTTTCAAAATAATAACATCATTCTCAATAAATTCTTCTCCTAAAACCTAGGACCACAACTACCTACTTTATTGCTAATTAAGTTCTCAAAAAATTAAATTCTAAGCCTTATTTTTATGACTTGCCTAAGGCCCCCAAAAATGTTGAGTTGCACTTGTTTAGACATGCATCACTTTCATGCTCGTACTCTAAAATGAGCTGGTACAATGGACAGCCACCTAGCATGGATAAAACACATCTATCATGATGGGCCCATAGAGTTTTCATGTTTTCCCCACTGTTTTTCATGTTTTCCCTACTGTTTTTCTAGTTTCCCCTGCTGTTTTTCATATTTCCCTCGTTGTTTTTCTTATTTTTCATGTTTTTCATATTTTTCTCACTGTTTTTCATGTTTCCCCCGTTGTTTTTCTTGTTTTCCCCGCTGTTTTTTATGTTTCCTCTGCTGTTTTTCTAGTTTGGCTGGCTGTTTTTCATGTTTCCCCCACTGTTTTTCATGTTTCCTTCGCTATTTTTCTAGTTTGCCCCGTTGTTTTTCTAGTTTCCCCCGCTGTTTTTCATGTTTCCCCCACTATTTTTCATGCTGTTTTTCATGTTTCCCCCGCTGTTTTTCATGTTTGCCCCACTGTTTTTCATGTTTCCCCCGCTACTTTTTTAATTTGTCCCACTGTTTTTCTAATTTGCCCCGCTTATACTTCAGTTTGCCCCACTGTTTTTCTAGCTTGCCCCACTCATATTTCAGTTTGTCCCACCATTTTTCTAGTTTGTCCCACTATTTTTCACGAAAATACCCCTCCTTTTCACAGAAACGGATTAGGTACTCCTCCTGCCACCCGCCAATGGCGGATCGTCGCTAGTCTGTGGGCCCCATCATGATGTATGATTTTCATCCATGCCGTCCATATATTTTTCCAGATCATTTTATGGTATGATACCAAAAATGAGGTATATCCAAATCTCAACTATACCACATTACAGGAAACAGTGTTGAATGAGCGTTAACCATTAGAAACTCAGGTGGGGCCAACTGTGATGTTTGTGAGAAATCCTCCTCATCTGAGTTCATTCATAGGGTCGCAAAGACCTGACGAAGAGGAAAAACAAATTTCATAATGATACAAAACTTCTGTAACCCCTAAAAGGGTTTCAATGGTAGACGTTCAATTCCCCACTGCATTGGGTTGGGCTTGGGTAGGATATATCGGGTCTAATCTCAAGCTTGGGTTATACAAACACCAACCCGATAAAACTTCAGTTGGGCTTGGGTTGAGGTCTCAAGTTATCCGACCTAACCCGAACCCGATCAATATATTAGTTACTTATAAATTATAATTGAGTGTGGATTGTTTGTGTAGAAGGTACACTAGTGATGTCGGGTCTCATTTGTCCACGTCATTTCCAAGGGATCACACCACGGGAAACAATGGGCATAATGATTTCCACCGTTGAAACCATAATGGGCCCAATAGTGATGCTTGTTTGTTATCAAGCCTATTCATAAGATCATACAGACATGGATTAATAGAAAAAACAATTATAAGCTTGATCCAAAACTTCTATAGCCCCTAAGAAATGATCAACAATAGAAGTTCAATTAAAAATTTCATTTGGTGTTGTAACACCCCATACTTTTCAGTACTCGGGTGTTGCCACATTACCTAACTTAGTATAAACACCAGTCTAATTAAATTAAATGTCCCCATGTCCTAGCCTAAAACCTGAACGTAAAGACCGCTACATCATCAAATAAATCTTGTATTAAAATTTCAATCACTTGATAGATAAATCAAACCGTCCAGACATTAGATGATACTTCATAAGTACATTAATTTGTGCAAAGATAGATCAAACTTTATAGATGTATTTTAATAATTTACTTGAAAAAGTATGGAATATGGTGATATGTATATATTTAATGTATATGAAATATTTTGAAAATAATATTATGTTAAATAAACATAATGAGTGGTAATTTCACAATGTATAATTGAATTATAATATTAGTTTAGCATTAAATATCCTTCATAAATATGCAAACAAAAATTGTTAGATATTTTAAATAAAATCGAGTATTTAACAATGTGATTTCAAATATGATATTGCGCCATTTTCAATTTATATGTAGGTATAATATGATATTGTGTATTATGAATTTTATATTAATAAATAGGTGATCAATAGCATGTATATGTTAGTATGTTCATGTTAAAATATATATATACATATATATATATATGTATGTATGAGATTCTAATTATTTTAATTTCTAGTAATATGCCAAAGTAATGAAATCTATATTGATACTAGTATTGGTTAGTAATATAGGATGAAAACCTTACAAATGGCCCCTTGGACCTTTTCAACCATTGACGTTCAGTTTCAGGGTGATCCGACCATTGGATCGATGTAACAGACACTTAAGGATCTTGATTCGATTGGTATGGCCCACCCGAGCCTTGGATCCGCCTAATTTGGCCAAGAGGCCCTGAATAGGACCTTCCCGGATGAATGGGCGGATTGGATTTCTCAAAATCATCTGTGGGCCCCACTTTTGATGTGCGTGCTCGGCCCATGTGTGCACTCGCTGTGCACTGGTCCATGAGACCCAGTCAAATCGGGTCTGACCGATCTTCCAAAATAGGAGAGATTTCTCCCTCCCTTCTCCCGCGCCAGGCGCGTGTTTGAACGAACGCAGGACCGTCCGTTTGCAACCGTTGTGGCCCACCATCTTAGACCCCACACTCAATCTAAACCGTCCATCGTGTGCGTCCCTCAGCCCTGACCAAACCTTAGGTGGTTTCACCTGATGGCGTGCACCCACATGCACATAGGAACCGGCGCAAACAGGGCCTGGAAGCACATTGTTTCCAAAAAATGGAAACTGCTCTCCCAGCCAGCTCAGCGATCCGCGTGAGCTGCTCCTGCGCCATCTCAGCCCTCCGTTGCCAGACGGATCCCAGCCATCCGTTGTTACTCACGTGAGCTAGGGTTTCTGGTGGAAGACCGAAGCCAAAAACCGCCATTCCGCTGACTGTTTTCCAGAAAACCGGATAGCGGGATTCAATCTCGGCCTTCCAGTCTCATCCAACGGCCCTGAGGGAGTTCAGGGCCCGATTTAAGTCCAAGAGATGGGAATTGCAATGGGTTTCTCTCTCACTCCCTTGCCTCAACTCGAAAATGGCTGTTTCTTCATTCCTTCAAAACCACCAAACAAACCTTCTTCAAGCTCCGTTTTCTTCATCCTAGAAGCTTCCTAGGACTGGTCATGACCCTCCAGAAGCTCCGCTTTGGAGAAATATCAGTCGGGTCCAGATCTGCCATTAATGGCGATCATCTTCCTCGGCAATCCATGATCACGGATCTGCTGCTGGCGGCGTTTTGGGTGTAGCAGAAAAGTAAAGAAGGAAAATGGAAGAAGAAGGGGAAATGAATGAGAAAAAGAGAACATGAAGAAAGGAAGTAAGAAAGAAAAAAAAATATGTAGTGGTGCAGTTGTTGCACCGCACCCGACCAAGTTCAGGGTGAGCTGGCCAAGTTGGAGCCACGGTCAGACCGACTTCAGCTCGGGTCTGGTTCATTCCAGGCCTCCTGGAAGACCAGGAAGAAAGTGGAAGAAAGGACCGAAAGAGAGAGGGCGTTGCTGATCGAGTTCGGGCCAAGTTGAGGGGCCATTCTGGACGAGTCGGGTTGCTGTCCAGCTGGTCCATGGCTGCTGTTGTTGAGCTTGAGGAATTGCTGGAAGTTTCAGCAATAGGGATTGCAGGAAGAAGAGGAAGAAAAGAAAGAAAAAGAGAAGAAGAAGAAGGAAGAATCAGAGAGAGGAAGAGAAAGAGAGTTGGTAGCTGAGTCAACTCACTGCCGGGTTCCGAGTCAGGCTCAGTTCGGCTGGGTCCATTGCTGGACACCTTCAGCGGAAATGGTAGGAAAGAAATGAGGAAGAAAGTGAGAAAAGAAAAGGAGAAGGAAGGAAAGAGAAGGAATGATGGAAGAGAGTGGTGGTGGCGTTGCACCACACGTCGAGTCGAACCGAGTTGACTCAGCTGACTTGTGAAGGTGCTGCGCTACTCTGTCTCAACTCGCTGATGAGTTGAGTTGAGCCTTAACTGAGTTAGAAAGAAAGGAAAGGAAGAAAAGATAGGAAGAAAGAAAGAGAAGGTGAGGCCGTGAGGGTTGAGCCGAGCCAACTCGGACGTCGAGATGTTGATTCAAGTCAAATTAACTAGAGGTGCGTTTTCTCTAAAAATGTTGTATTGGAATTTTAATTAGCATATTGGTAGGCTATTTATGCTATAACTAGCTATTAAAATCAAAAGGTTGTAATTGTCAAATCTTAGTAATTATTATCATCATTAATGTGGCTATAATTATTGCGATTATTAAATACGGCTAACCATTAATAAGTTAATTCTGCTAGTGTTAGTTATTATGAGCGTTAGATATTAACATTCATCATGCTATACTTATTTTGTCATTGTAGGTTATTGACAATAGGTCTAGCATCGTTAGTGTTAATAGACAATTATTATTTACTTTTACTTCATCCTAATATTATTATGGATTAATTGTATGAGTTAGGTTTCAAACTCTAAACCAAAGCCTAAAGTTAGATTGGTGAATGAAACCCTGAGTCTAAGTAACCTAAACCATAAGTTATGATCATAATTATATAAATTGATAAGTTGTTCTTTAAGATATCACTATAGGTTTCTTTTACCGTTGTTATTACTATCATGAGTCACTATTAGTATCTTTATTCGTGTGTTGTTAGATAATTTAATATAATATTAGCCATTGTAATATTCTCAAAATTAATAACTAAATTATTTATGAACTTTACTCATTCATTACTCTCATTAACAATACCATTGATGGCCACACGAAATAGAGTTCAAATTCCATAATCTAAACCTAGAACTAAATCCTACAATGAAGCCCTAAACTTTACATTAAAATCCTAAAATCTAAGTATGGGACTAGACTCTAGAATAAAACTCTAAAAATAAGTAATCTAAACCCTAGGTTATATTAACCTTGACCTTAAATACTTTGAAGAAACCTGATCTCACGTACAACTTCACAATCCATGGTAGGATTCAATCCTGAGGGTGCACGTGCTTCGCTAGTAACACCAGTTGGTGATTCAAAGTGTAAGGTGATGATTCTTCCCCTTGAGTTTTCCATCTTCTCATTAGCTTAAGTTATAGTTTTTATTAAAAATTATAATTGATATCTCTCTCTTATAATCACATGTATTAGCTGGTGGAAATTGAATTGCTATATTGCCTGCTTAATGTTCATCCTGTGTATTTGTTCATGCTTGTGGATTATTTGTGTATTGCTTATGGACTTTAAACTGGTACATTAGTGGGAAACCCCCACCTATAAATATACACCCATACTTGGGATGTAACCCGACTGGTTGTGATTAAAATGGACCTTCGACTTAGTGGTTATTGAGTAGTGGTCTAAATGGATCATTGATGTGGGCCTACCATCCAAGGTTATCGTGTCCAAATGGTTTTTAAGGATGGTCTTTTATCGCATGGTTTTGATACTCGCCCTATGAGGCCTATTTTGATAATCGCCCTATGTGGCTTGTTTGATATCGTCCTATGTGGCTTTGTTCTGGTATTTTTCCTATATGGTTTCAATGTTTTATACCGTGCAACCACGCGATGGTAAGCCCCATAATCGTAATATGATTGGCCACTAGTTGACGGGTTTCCATTAAACATCCTAAGATGGTAGCCTCATGAGCCGGGGATGGTGGTAATGGGACACTATGCCCGAGCTGTCGGCCTACGCTGGGCCATGTGCTCCCCGTAGTGACCTTTGAGCTTATCTAAATTGGCTGGTTGTAAATGGACTAATAATGACTTGGCTAATCATGCATGCATGGCATACTACGACGGCTTGGATCATTATGCCCATGCGATTATGCTGCGAGTTGCGCTAATGACCAGCCGATCGATTTATGATGATGACTTGGATCACTCATGCCCATACGATTACGCTGCGTGTTGCGCTGATGACCACTCACATCTTTGGGTAACGACCCCATTGCCTGTCTGGATGTTTTTCCTGGGGCTCCGACCGTCCGGATGATTTACCCGGGTCGATGATTGTATTCATGCATCCATGCACCTAATAAGACTGCATTTACTCTGTTTTTGGTTGTCTGGATGTTTTATACTATCTCTTACCTAATGCGGCGGTGTGTAATCTTGAGGGGAATTCACATTGAGTTGGTCACTCATCCATCAAATATACAACCGTACAGGTGGCTTTAGTGATATATATATTCAGACTTGATGAGGAGCAGGGTACGATTGCCAGGGATGCATGACTGTATTTACCTGGAGGAGCTGCGTGATCTTACGGCTTATATTTATATGCTTTCCGCTATTCTCCATGTATTAAATTCTTATATATCTTGTACTTGTTAAATTCAGAGACATTGGTTTGTATAAGTCATTATGGGCAACTTCTTATAAATTTGAATGATAATAAAATTTTCCTTTATGTCGATTTGTCCACACTACGCTCATTTGCTTACTCTGATGATGGAAGAAAAAAAAATATACACTCGAATTTGACTATCCTTTAAAGTTAAAACCTTTAAGAAATAATCAACAATAGAAGTTCAATTAAAAATTTCATTTAGTGTGGTCCATTTGAACATTGAATAAGTTTAGATTTATCGGCTTAAGCAATGAAAATATCTGTTAAGTTCGCCCCACTGATTGTTTAATTTACCCCGTTGAATTTCATGTTTGCCCTGCTCAATTTCATGTTTGCCCTGCTGATTTCCTAGTTTGCCTCGCTGATTTTGTAGTTTACCCCGCTGATTTTGTAGTTTGCCCCGCTGATTTTCTAATTTGCCTCGCTGATTTCATAGTTTGCCCCGCTGATTTTCTAGTTTGCCCCGCTGATTTTCATATTTGCCTCGCTGATTTTCTAATTTGTCCCGCTGATTTTCTAGTTTGCCCTGCTGATTTCATAGTTTGCCCCACTGATTTTTTAGTTTGCCTCGCTGATTTTTTTGTTTGGCCCGCTGATTTTCTAATTTGCCTCACTGATTTTCTAGTTTGCCCAGCTGATTTTATAGTTTCCTCCGCTCAATTTCAAGTTTGCCCCTCTGAATTTCTAGTTTGCCCCCCTCAATTTCATGTACGACTGAAAGTTGGGCCGGTTCAACCCGACCGACCTGTGACCGACCCGACATTGGGTTAGGCTCGGGCAGGATATATCAGGTCCGATCTCAAGCTTGGGATATACAAATACCAACCCAATAAAACTTAGGTTGGGTTTGGGTTGAGGTCTTAGGTTGCCTGACCCAACCCGAACCCAATCAATATATTAGTTACTTATAAATTATAATTGAGTGTGGATTGTATGTGTAGAAGGTACACTAATGATGTCGGGTCTCATTTGTCCATGTCATTTCCAAGGACTTAAGCTAACAAGATATATCGGATTTCTCTCTCCCAAATAGACATGTATACACTCGACCAACCTAATTAACCCGTCGAGCTCTCTTGGGTTGGGCTTGGGTTGAGAATTCCCAACCCAACATTGAGTTGGGTTAGGTCAAGGTTTAGGTATAAGAACCTTGGGTTGGGTTAGGGTTGAGCACCAACCCGAACCAACCGGCCCGACTTTCAGCCCTAATTTCATGTTTGCCCTGCTCAATTTCATGTTTTACCCAGTAAATTTCTAATTTTCCCCACTCAATTTCATGTTTGCTTCGCTTAATTTCATGTTTGCCTCATTGAATTTCTAGTTTGACCGCGAAGTGATTGAAATTGACCAATGAAATGGATTTTCGACCATCGACCCGATGGAATCTTGGAAAATAACTAGGTTGGTTGGCTTAATTAGCTTCTACTACCCCAAAATCATATGTGGTACGTTAAGTAAATCATTCTAGTTTAAGAGATATGCTTGTTAAATAAATAGACAAAGAAATGAATTGAAAGACAGAAAAATATTTTTACATACTTATATATACATATTTACTTAATTATGTATTAGAGAAAAATGTAAGGGAGAAAAAGCTTTCCATGTAATAAAAAAAAATAAAAAATGAAGAAAAATGTCGGACTGCGGCGGCACTACCGCCGGTTCGGCGGCACTGCCGCCGAACCTGCCGCCAAACCAGCGGTAGTGCCGCGGTCTTCTGTGATTTTTTTTTTTTTTTTACAATGTTACTTTTGTATGTCCCATCATGGTCTGTGTTATATTCAAACCGTCCATCTATTTGGCGAGCTCATATTAAAGCTTGAGACTAAAAATAAGTTAGATCTAACTATCAAGTGGACCACACTGTAAAAAGCAGTGGAGAATTGAACGTCTACCATTGAAACCCTTTTAGGGGTTACAGAATTTTGGATCATTATGAAATTTGTTTTTCCTCTTCATAAAGACCTTTGTGGCCTTATGAATAGATTGGATGGAAAATAAATGTCATGGTGGGCCCTACAAAATTTTTAACGGTGAAAATCAATTTTCCCGCTGCTCTACGTGGTGTGGTCCAGTTGATCTTTGGATATGATTTTTTTTTTTTTTTGGGATAATGCTCCGAAATGATCTCGAAATATGGATGAACGTTGTGGATATAATAAATACATGGCTGTGGGGCCATGTAACTTTGATCTCTTTTGGGCCGTTCGTACAACTCTCGGTTGGAGGAGCGTCAGCGCTCGTCTTCGAAAGGAAGGTGGGGGTATTTTCATCCTGAAATTCCGATTCCGTACGAGTAGGTCCAACTGCGTATTCTAAAAGTTTGTATTGCTTACAAAAAACCACCGGATAAAAGGTGGGGTCCACAGTCGTAAATTTCTCCTAATTAACAGGTTTTAATGTATTCTATGGTTTAATTACATATTATCCCATGTGCCTCACTAGCAGAGATAGGTGTTGGTTCGGAACCGTCCATCTTCTAGGTGTCATTGTGGCCCGGCCAGTTTATGATAACCATACTTAAAAGAATTATTCTGACCTTCGATGTATGGATTTCCATGTGAACAGTTAATATTTTTCTATCGCAATTTTTAACGGCAATAATCATTCCGAAGCAGATTGCCTGTGGCTGCGTGGGGTCGACAGAAATGTCTGTATCAAATCCACGCCGTCCGTATGTTTTGAAAGACCACATTAGGACAGGATTATAAAAATCAGGAAGATCTGAAACTCAGGTGGGCTACATCTATAAAACAGTGGTAACAGCAACTTGCACCATTGAAACCTTCCTGGAGTTGACCGTGTTGTTTATATACCATCCAAGCCGTTCATAGAATTATTACCGCTCAGATAAACGGTAGGAACAAATATCATCCTGATACAAACCTTCTTTCATTGCCAAGTGATCAAACCACGCTATTTCGTGTGGTATAGCCCACATGAGCCTACTTTTTAAAACCCTGTTCGACCGTGCTCTTTCAAACCCTGGTTTAGACTGATAGTTGACATAGGCAAGTCGTATTTCACTTGTCTGATTCCTCAATCAATGTTTTGAACCTACTCCCTTGTAATGGATCTAAGGAACACCATTGCAATTTGGTTATTAATTCCAAGCAATGTTGCATCTGAAGTCAGTTGCTTCAATCGCCATCTCTAGTTATAATTCAATAAAAATATATGAACCCTTCAGTTGTTGGAGATTAACTGCTAATGGTCAAGTTGATCCCTCCACTCAACCTGACCCAACTGCACATCAAGTTGAGTAATTCAGAGTTTTTAAACGGAACACAGTTCAAGGCAATACGGTTTTGGAGTGCGCCACTCACCAGGGACCAAAATTGGTAGGATTCATCTTTGCATCTGTCTTTTTTATTTCTGATTTGTTATGTTGATTTGCTTCGTTTGAAGTGAAATGGATAAGATTAGGATGGTATTGAGACATATCAGACGAGAATAAACCCATGCTTCCAGGTTGGGTCTTCTTTGCCACCACATAGCAGAATACAACACCTATCCTCCAACATACATGAAGAGAGCAGCAGCTCATGAAGGATGTGTTTCATTCACATTTCAATCAGGCCCATCACTCTTCAAGGACAAGCCATGGCTTCCATTGACATGGTTGACCTGAACATGCTTGGGCCCATTTGTCATTAAGTCGTGTTAACCACGAGAGACCATATGGTA
This sequence comes from Magnolia sinica, assembly GCF_029962835.1. Lineage (NCBI taxonomy): Eukaryota > Viridiplantae > Streptophyta > Magnoliopsida > Magnoliales > Magnoliaceae > Magnolia > Magnolia sinica. Next base: position 1,628,695 of record NC_080573.1, on the reverse strand, counting down.
GAAACCGTAATACATGTTTATTCCATTAACAACTGCGAGAATATATAGAGAGATGCTAGGTTCTGGCAGACATTTGTAGAAATCTTAAGAGATACACATCTTAATAAAATAAAAAAGGAAAGGCCTTAATCTAGAAGGTTACCCCAAACAACTCTAACAAATCAAAACCATAACTTTAGGTCCACAACATGGATAGTTAACTTTAAATGGTACCACATGAGGATCCATCGGTGTACCTGCCACAGAGTAAAAGAAAAGAATAATTAAATTGTAGAATATACCAAAAAGATATCATTGAATATGTTCCTTTTTATGGTACTTGCTGAATTATCCTGTAACCATTTATTTCTGTGATAATAATAAGAGGGTTAGGATCTACCATCTTGAGAGATTAGTTTTGGAATCTCCATCCACAATTTGTCCATTCGTTCATTTAGTTAGGACACCATTCATCAGAGCCATGGATAAAAGACTATGACTGGGATTGACTCATTTGGCCCTGATTGACCTGAATGAGAGGTGACTTGGTGGGGTGATTCACATTCATTGGGAGTTCCCAAGTCTGAGTTGTGAGTCTAAAAACTATGATCCAAGCCAGCAATCTCACATCCTCTTACATTGCCGTCTGTTGAATGCACCCTTTTCCTACATTTGGCGCAGTGGAATGGTATGGCAAAAGTACTAATCTAGATGCAACAGTACTAGTCCATAAATGATTTTTATTTTTATTTATTGTTTGGGTTTATGTAAATATCATTTCTCAACAGCAGCAGCAGCAGCAGCAACAACAACAACAATAACAATGATGATGATAAATAGTAGTAACTTTAAGCATTTAATATTAATACTCTAAATCTATATTACAATGCAAGTAGTGGAGAACATTTTTTGCGACTGCAATTAGTTTCCAACAATGAATAACTTGGTGCATTCAAGGGATATGAAGAGAAATTTTATAAAGTCATGAGCATATTAGAAATAAAAAAATATGTGTTATACATTATGCAGTTAATATTTCACCTGCAAATGCCACTGGAGTGTTTGTATTTTCTGAAAAAAGCTAAAAACCTTGATGAGCCTCAACTTCTCTCTAACCAAAAGTGACTTCTCTCAATAATAGCTGGTAACTCATATATAGCTAAGTGCCACGTGGGGGAACTTTCATGAGATCCATGCTGTCCATCAGGTCACCGGCGCATTCTAACTATTAAAACCAAAAATCGTGATAATCCAAAACTTAGGTGGTCCACATCATAAGGAACATTTAAAAAGGAGCTCTCACCATTACTTTTGCGCCTAGCTTAGTGTTAGTGTGTCATCCAATCCATTCATTTGGTGTCCCTTGTCATGATAAAAGAATTATGCAAGAGTTACAGTACTTAAAGATCTGGGTTATATATACCACATAAATTTAGACGTTTTAGGTGTGAGTTTACAAAGTGGCCCATTTGACAGTTAAATCAGCCTGATTTTTCAAATCATGACAACCAAGGTAAACAAACAGTTAAATCAGCCTAATTTTTCAAATCATAACAACCAAGGTATGTTTACCTAATAAACAACATAGATTTTAAGCACATTAGGTTGTAGGTACTTTAAGGTACCCAAGTGTTTTGGACCTTCCCATCCATCTCTTCATTTTCATCCAGCGCGCGTGTATATATAGGTGCAAGAATGGATCAATTGAAACTGTTCAATGAAATATATGAACATATATACATATGTATATATGTATGCATGTGTATATGTATATGTACAAATGTATATGTGTATCTATACATAAGAGCTCGATCGGGTTTCCTCGTTGTGACTAACATGGTTCTTATCATCCACCTAGTTTGTAATGGGTGGCCCACGGTTTTTTTAATCCAAGCCATTGATCTGTGGACGTGTGCAGAAAACAAATCTCCAAAAGGGGAAGATCCTAACCATTGACTTTTTGATCTTGGGGTGGATTTCTTCTCAACCATACATTGCATGCCAACAATGGAAAGGTTAGAGCTGACCAATTGCAAATACTTCATCGATCGATCCATTATAGGTGCGATCAGATCAATGGCTTGGATAAAACAGCCATGGCCTCACGTACACAAACTAAGTGCACATCAGGAAAATTCATGGTTCATCACAAACAGCAGATTTGGCCTCATCTGATAACATTAATAAAACCCTAATTGGATAAATAAGATCGAATTGACCTGAGCATTTCATCCTACAGGTGGACTCTTCCATCTGTGTCATGTATGTCCCTGGTACGAAAAAAAGCACACGCCATTGAATGATCCAAGCCATCTGATTGCTAGACTCTTCCACTCGAAATCATCACTCCATCTCGCATAACCTTCTTATTTTGCCATGTTCGTTTGTCAGCCATGAAAGAGAAGAATAAGCATTTTGAACTTGTATTGGTAGACCTCTTGGAAATATAAATGAGAAATGATCCAACTTTAAAAAAAGTACTCTTTAAGTTATTGTGTTAGCTCCTTGTTGCATTGGGACGATACTGGAATGGTCTATTTAATTGGTTCAACATGCATTTTGCGCGCAAAAATAATATTGATAAGAGCGATCGGCATGGATGTGATGTTTAGGATTACATGGAAAATGTGAATATTTTAGAACCATACGTGATGCCCAATGGCCCTGCAAATAGATTATTCAAATTATTCATGGAACCTATTCTTTTGTAAGCTATTTGGACTATCCATTTATATGATGTTTAGGATCACTTGATCACTGTGATGCTTGCATGGCAGCCTATGAAATGCGTACAGGACCTAATGAATCGTTGAGATTGATCAATTAGATTATTAGAACTCATCCCAATGCAGGTAAGATAGATAGTTTATAATGTGTGGGTTTTTTTTTTTTTTTTGGTTGGGTCATTTTCAAAATATAAATAAAAGAAATGGCAGCAGCCATGTAAGAGAGTGGTATCTAAATAAGAATAGGGTGGGAACACGACACCTTCTATTTTGTTGAAATGGTTGATTCTTTTTTCTCAGCTTCATCATCATCATCGGATTCTTCTTTTTCAGATTCATTATCATCATCATCAGATTCTTCTTTTTCAGATTCTTCATCATCATCATCGTGGTCGTGGTCGTGGTCGTCTCCTTCTCCTTCTTCTTCTCTTTCTTCTACATCATTATCATCGATGTCAGTGTCATCTTCATCATCATCATTGTTGTTGTTATTGTCCTTGTCGTTGTCATCAGCATCATCGTTTCCTTTCACTTCTTTGAAAAGGGGGAGTAGGAGAGGTTTAGTGGAAGGATCGTCCCATTGCAATTTATCCCACCACTTTCCTGTTCCCCTAATCTCTCCTTTAAAAGTCACAGATGAAGTGCCGATGGAGAAAGGGATCTTCTGCAGCTTAGGACAACCTTTTATTATAATGGAGACCATAGAAGTGCACATAATTACCTTGCTGCAAATCTTCTTTAATTTATTTACATCTGAAATATAGAGATTCTTTAACATAGGCAATGTGATGGGAATGTCATTATTGCTGCCGTATGCTATTGCAGTTATCTCTTCTTCTTTCTCCTCGGCTACCAACTCTTCCATCCCATTGCATTCTTCGATGCAAATTTTTTCAAGGTTCCAAAGGTTCTTCAACCACCCAGCCGAAAAGAGACTCTTCAGCCTGTGGCATTCAGCGATCATTATGGTCTTTAAGCTTTGAAAAGTGCCAGGTGTCGCAACTCCCGAACAAACAGTTCGCAGATTTGGTAGGTCTCCAAGGCTTAAGTGCTCTACAGTGGTGAGGAAATAGACATTATCTTTGGCTGACAAAACGGACTTCACGCAGCTGCACTCAACAATAATGCAGTATTTCAATCCCCCTACATTCGGTAAAGAGAGAAGCGAGAGTCGGGAGAAATTTGTGCATTTGTTAATGGCCAACTCAACTGTGTTGGCAGGCAGAAAGAGAGGACTTCTTTTAGTGCCAACTGACAGCTTTCTGAGCACTACCATATGCTTTGACTCATAAAAAAAGTCGATTTCATCTACTTTATGGTAAGAAGACCACCTATTATTACTAATCGACAGGCTCACAACTCCTACAATCAAAGTGAATTTCTTCAACGTTCGCCAGTGCCCAAATTGAAGATAGTGTGAGAAAGTGACCCGGTTAGGAAAGGAGAGTCTAAGATGAACCAACCGAGTTAGACTTGCCATCTCATCTAATACATTTTTTTCTCGGGGCATTAATGCTTGAATAAATTTGTTGCCCACTGCCATAAACTGTTCAAGACGGAGAAGCTTAGATATTACTCCTGTCTCAATGCGTTCCAAACTGTACATATCTGATAAGTCAAGGAATCTTAGGTTTGTTAATCCTTCCATTCCGTGCGGAAGTACCTTGATGTATGTGGAAGAGAGGTCCAACAACCTCAGCTCTTTTAGTTTTGCTAGTGAAGGAACTATGGATAAATTGCGGCATCTTCTTAGTACCAGCGCACGGAGGTTCACCAAATCAGAAAGCGAGTCGGGCAGGCACTCGATGTCAGAATAGGAGAGATCAAGAACTCTGAGGCCACACATATGCTGAAACAAAAATGGAGAGATATCACCTTGAAGAGGATTACCTTGCAAAAACAAAGTAGTGAGTTTACGACAGTTCGGGGTTGCTAAGAGGCTGTGGATTCTGTTCCTCATCAATGAAACCCTCTCAACATCTTCTAACCATTCCTCATCTTTCAGAGGCTCTTCCATTCTATTCCCAGCCTTGACTATGAAGCAAGGTTTTTGCTTGGTTATTCCGATTGCCATATCCCTAAGTAAGTCGTGCATCTTTATACACTTAACCGAATCATCATTGATGAAAGTTTCTAGCATGCAAGCACGTACGAGTCTGTTCACCATGGAATGCCCGTTGTCAAACTCAACTTCAATATTTCTTTCTTCATCTATTAATCTCTCACAAATCCAATATTTAATCACTTCTTCTACAGGGATATCATAATCTTCTGAATACAATGAGCAGTACAAGAAACAACCACGACTCTTGTCATTGCTCAAGCGGTCATAACTGAACTTTAGACGCCTAAAGACATCATCCTCCATACCTTCGATTTCAATCGCTGATCCTTTCAATTGCTTCAATGCATTCCTCCATTCATGAATATCATCAACATCTCTAAGAGCCCCACCAACCGCGATGAGTGCCAGTGGTAGACCTCCACATTCTTTAGCCACAAGCTTCGCGAGAGCTTGTGCTTCTAATGCTAGCACCACGTTGTTACCAATATGTTCTTTGAATAAAACCCATGCTTGTTCTTCAGAAAGTACTTCTACTTTAATGTTTTTATCCGTCTTCATTCGACGACAAACATCCAATGACCGACTTGTCAATACTATCTTGCAACCATTTTCTTTACCAGGTTTAGGAATTCCAACTTTTTCTAGTGAAAAATCATTCCACATATCATCTAGGATGAGCAAAAACTTCTGCCTCTTCATTAACGCTTCATATAATGTTGTTGCTCTGCTCATTTCATCATCACCCTCTTGCAAGTCCAATTCAACTTTCTTGGAAATATCTGCTTGTAGCCTATTCAAATTAAGATCTTGAGACACAGTCACCCAGATAATACTATGAAAAAGCTTGGCATCCTTGAGACGATTGTTAATGTTCATCACGATGGTCGTCTTCCCGACCCCTCCCATTCCATATATGCCAATCATTCCTATTTTTGCATCCATTATACAATCCAAAATCTGCTCTAAAGTTTTTTGGGCTGATGTTTTACCTTCTAGAGATGTTGTGGGTAGGGTATGTACTGTTGCCGGTAGCTGATCGACTGCAACTCCACCCTGAAATAAACTTTTTTGCTTGAGCTCGTGCACTTTAGAAGCTTTTTCCAAAGCTCTTTTGCTTAATTTTCCACCTGTGTAACAATTGGGCACACATCCATTGCAGCATCTCTCACATTCAGCAAATTCTTTCTCAATGGCCGTCACTTCCTTTTTAACATTTTCGACATCTTTCAACCAGTTGTTCACTTCTTCCAAGGGAACCCTCCTTTGCAACGTAGCTCTCTCAATTTCATTAGTCACATCATTTTCTTTACTAATTAATTCATCCATCTTCTTTCTCAAATCCTCCACATTTTTATTCAGATTCTTCACATAACTTATCTGTCGAGCAAGAGGATCCCACAAAAACTTCACGACTTCAAGAACAACCTTAAAAAAATCCATAGTCACTGCAACACACAATAGAGGTGGACATATCATACCTTGAAAGTTGCAACAACTAAGAATAAATGAAAGGTAAAAAGTGCAACAATTCAAATTAGAAAGAAAAAGAAAAAGATAAAATAAATGAGTTTGATTGAGTTATTTGTAGCAATTGACATAATAAGTTATCAAATAGAATCATTTTCAATTCATATAGACAAAAATTTATCATAATGTATATATATATATATATATATATATATATACTATCAGGCCGTGTTTTGAGTCCAACTAAAAATGAGTTCATCTCATTTTATTTGACATCAATTTCATATTAATTAGAGGTTATAATTTATATAAATTGTTGGCTATATTTTTAATCCCTGTAACATGATCTTTAATACATAACTAGCACTAAATAAAATCAGATGAACTCATTTTTAAGTGGCATCCAAACAGGCCCATAGGTCCTTAATTATTAATTTTTAAAATAATAATTTTATAGATTAAAATTTCATTTTATTTTTTATGAAATAAGCAAAGCCAACAACATGTTTAGAATATTGTCCACTCTTTACCATCTTAGGTTTTTGCCTGCATCTTTGTGTCTAAATGAACAAGCGTACAATCTCCATTTTGTAGGCCATGGATAGGATGATTAGGTTTATCAAATCAGAATGATTCTTTAGAGGAATGGAGGACAAAGAGGTGCCACAAGATGGTCTAATCCTGGGCCAAGCTCATACTGGTCAAAGCTCTGCGGACCCCACCATGATGTATGTTTTTTTAATGTCCATCCATTTTTTAGATCATTTTAGGGCATGGCCCCAAAAAATGAGGTATATCCAAAGCTCAAGTGGATCACACCACAGGAAGTAGTAGAGATTGAACACCACTTACTGCATGTGGGCTATAAAAGTTTTCGATCAAGTTGATTTTTGTGTGTTCCCTTCATCCAAATTTATGTGACTTTATGAATAGGGTAGATGTCAAATAAACATCATGGTGGGCACTATGAAGTTTCAGTGGTGGGACTCATCATCGCCACTTGCTATGGTGAGCTTCGCGAAGTTTCAGTGGTTGGACTCATCATTGCCACTTGCTATGGTGAGGTCCACTTGAGCTTTGGGTTCATGCTGTAAAATAAGATAGAAAAATAAATGGACGGCGTGGATAAAACACATAAATCATGGTGAGGCACACAAAGCTTTTCTAGTACTGACCGGTACTGAGCTCGGTACCAGAGTCACTACCCAAGACAAGTCCCTAATCGATTCTTAAATGACATTTTCTCATAAGTGACCGGGAATTATAAAAAAATAAATTTGCCTACTTAATAAAGGATTTACATTATGTACCTGGGTCCATACTCTTGCCCAGGTGGTAGACTCTGGGGAGTTTCAACTCCCGGTCAAGGGGTCAAGGGTCAAGGGTTTGAGTACCCATAGGTGATGAAATTTCACCAGGACAGGGGGAGGCTCTCAGGGCAACTGAGAGTCCACCGTGGTGTTTGAATTTTATCAACGATATTTGTTTTTCAATTCACCAGGTGTATATGACTGTATCAACAGGTTGGATGGCAAGTGGACCCTAAGAAGGTTTCAATGGTGGGCATCCTTAGCACCACTGCTTCCTGTGGTGTGGTCCAATTGAGCGTTGGATATGTCTTATTTTTGGCTCAGTACTCTAAAATGATATGGAAAAATGTACGAAGGGTTTGAATAAAATTAAAACATCACGGTAGACCCTCAGTAGCCCGCAGAGCCTCCGTCTGTCTCAAGCTCAAAACAGGCAGGGGAAGGAAGTAATCCGTGCCCGTTTTTAACCAGCTACCCCATTAATTAAAGTAATTACCATTGGTCTAGTTTCCATTAGATTTTATTTATGAAAGTTGGTAAGAGGTGGGCAGCTCAAGTGGTCCCCAACTGTGATGTTTATGTAAATTCCACATGGACCACCAGGTGTATCACCCCATGTTTTGCGTGGGTCCCAAAAACCAGCCCCAACCATGATTCAAGTGGACGACATGATTGGAAAAAGTATATAAAGCAACGCTTACCCTCTAAATTGTTTCCTTCTGTGTGGCCCACCTAAATCATGGATGAGTATGATTTTTAGGTCTCATGCCTATATTTTGGTGTGACATCTAATGGTTGGAATGAATTTTATATAATCATCATAGTGGGCCCTTTAAAGATTAATGGTGGATGCCTCTCTATTGACTATTTCCTTTGGTGTGGCATACTTGAATCATTGTTAGCCTGCTATTTTGGCCCTAGGCCTAATATGGGATTATACATCTAATGGTCAGAGTGGAGTTTACTTAGGGGGTTGAGGGGATTTCAAATCCCTTGGTTGTTTGGCACCATAAAGTAAACGGGGGTTTCAAATTGGGTTTCGGATACATTCAAAGAGGGGGTTTGAAATCCACAGTGAGAGCTTGGATTACATCAAAAATCCTTATTAGAGTTGCATGTGTAACATGTATGTCACCGGACTACTATTCTATTGTGCACATGGCCCACTTCCCAAAACAATAAGATTATCAACTGCATCATGATAATTACTTTAATGTGATGATCAACATTATCCAAACATTGTCCATGTAAATCAACGGTTAAAACTTGTTGGTTAGTCACTCGGACATGATTTTGTGCTTGTGGCCCATCTGAGACTTGTAATTTCGTCGTTTTAGGCAAAGTATATATTTCAGTGGGCTTATTTCAACCATTGTGTTAAACATTTGATACATTTACTAATTAGAGATATTAAAGTTGATTTTGTAATTAAATTCAAGCCCATGTAAATATACCATGCACATCTACTTTTGGATTAAAGTTGATTCCTAATCCAGGGTGCCAAACACAATATGAGGATTTCAAATACATGGGGTTCCAAATCCATGCTCCCAAACAAGGCCTTAGTGCATCTTGGGCCCAAAAAATAATAAAAATCAAGTGTGGGCTTCCCCACCCTTCTAATTGATCACCACTAATATAGTAAAAACATTATAGGACATGCACTCATGATTTTTGAGGAGGCCCACCATTATGCATGTAAGATCCATCCTGACTAATTAATAGATGTGTGTAATCACACATTAGGCCTAGGGCCAAAAAATAAGGGTGACTTGTGATTAAGGTAGGCCACACCAAAGAAAGCAGTTGGGATAGAGACATCCACCCTTGACTTTTATTGGGCCTACCATGATGATTATATAAAATCCACTCCAACCATTATATGCCACACCAAAATTTAGGCATGGAGTCCAAAAATCAGGCCCATCCATAATCCAAGTTATACATTGATAATTGAGGCTTAATCTTGACATAGGGTGACACACTTGGTGGTCGATGTGGATTTCACATAAACATCATGATAGGCCCAAGCCCCCCCGCCCCCCAAAGCTTCGATAGAAGGTACTCCAATGACAATTACATAGTTTAATTGTGTAGCTTATTGAGAACGTTTTCGAAAAAGGCACCAGAATTTAAATTATATATTAAGTAGGCAGTTTATTTTATTTATTTATTTATTTATTTGTAAAATTCCCTAAATGCTTTGTTCATTTTGTTGGCCATTGATTCGAGGGCTAAGAACATCAAATCATTGTGATCATTATGAGTAACAGAGATAATAGAGATTGGGTCTACAAGATGAACGGATCAAATCCATGTTTAAATATTTTCTTATAAATGATGTGAACCATTCATTTTGATGGCCATTGATTGTATGACTAGGATATTCAGGTTAAAGTGACTATTGGGACGAATGGGAAGTAGAGGTAGGGCCCATAGGATTAATAGTTGAATCCATGATCAGACACTATTTCTCATGATTGATCTGGACCGTCCACTTTGTTGGCCACTGATGAGATGTTTAGATCATCAGATTGATGTTATTCTTGAGAGGAAAGGGAAGCATAGATTAGCCCACAAGAAGGATCCTCCAAATCCAAGAACAGGGCTTTTCTATCATAAATCCTTTGGACCATCCATTTTGTTGGAGATTGACCATGTCTTGCATTGTCACATCAAAGTGATTCTTTAGAGCTGCCTGGCGGATGGTCCACATCCATGTTCAGGCCATTGTTGCCAAAAGTGATCTGAGCCATCCATTTCATTGGCCATTGATTAGATAAACATATCGTAGCAATTATTGGGAGGTAGGAGAAAGCAGAGGTGGGACCCACATGATTGACGGCCTAGATCCATAGTCGTCATAGGTAGGAAGACTCCTACTTTCCTAGCAAACTCGGCGAGTTTGAAAGTGTCCCCCTTTTTACTTATATTTAGAAAAAATACTTTAACTATGCGAGTGATTGGGTTTATGTAACCAAGAGTTACATTGGATGTAGTCAGCAAATCTTGCTAAAGAGGGCCTTTTCCAATGCCTTAGATGAATTACGAAACCTCCAATCACTCGACTGAATTATGAATTATGAAACTAGTGAGAGAATTTTACAGCTATTTTGTGGAGTATGGGATGTTTCACTTTCTTTTTTTTCTTGAGAAAGGCAGGATTTAATTTTTTTTATTTGGATAATGTCCTACAAATAGAAATTTTTATTGGGCCCACCGTGATGATTGTGAAATCCACTCCAACCATCAGCTACCTCATTAAAAGTTATGACCTGGGCCACCCTAATTAAGCCTGTGCATGATTTATGATGGCGGGACCAAGGGAAACAGTTTGGAGGGTGGTCTTCCCATGCACACAGTTCCACTCTATGGCCCACCTGAATCATGAATGTCAATGAGTTTTGGACCTTGGGCCTAACATGGGCTGACGCTTCTGATGGTCAGAGCAGATTTTAGAAAAAACATCACAGTGGGGCTCACCCAAGCTTACCACTGCACACACACTAGACAAACACTCCAACCGAACCAACCCTTCAGCTTGGGCTCAGGCTCACCCCAGTATATACATTTTGGGCTGGGTTTGAGCTCAAGCTTTCACCCAACATAAACATTTTGAATGGGGCTCTAGCTGAACTATTTGTGCTCATCACTGCTAGGGCCTCGCTCAGGCCTATATCGAACCTTGTGGTCTAAGATTGGACTAGGTCGGCCCGGCCGTATGTAACTTGGGCCGCTGAGCAGGACATTCGACTACAACGAATATAGTTTTTAACAATTCATAAATAATAAAAAAATCCATAAGGCCCATGTCATCAACCAAGACTGTTGGATGGGAGGAATCAACCATTGGTTAGATCGAGAGAGAGTCGAAGACAGTTGAAAAGGGAGGTCCAATATATTGCCTCTCTTGATATGAAGAGGTTCACCAGATGCGAAAGTGTGGAAGGTAAGGTAAGTGCAATATCTAAGCCATGCATCAGGTGGCTTCAACTGTATAGATATTCTTACTCAGAAATAAAGGCAATCCACTCATCAGGTGGGCCACTACATTGGAAACAAGTGGACCTGTTAGAAAACATTGGCCAGGTAACCATACATTTGTTTCGTAAGATTAGCGGACCAAACTCTCTTGGGCGAGGCCATCTACATATATACTGGTACCTCGCTGTCGAAGCAAAGGAAGGGGACATCTCATCGCAACCGTGAAAATCCATCTCTTATGCGGTTTAAAAAGGAGAGCGCTCTAATGGTATCATACAAAGCATATGCAGGATCCAAGTGGTGTACTCAAGACTTCCAACTTATCCATCAGATGCATTGTCTATATGGGGAGCCCATCATGTTGTCTATATGGAATCTGGGCCGTCCAGACCCTTCATCTGCCCTGGATGAAAAGTCAGGGGAAGAATCAATCTGTTCTGCAACTCATATGGTCCCAGATGAAAATAGAGGGTGGGTGTTCCATCCCACCTTGTTGCCTGTTTGGTGGCTCACCACAGTTTTGGATCGAGCTGATTTCGTAATCATTTTCAAACCTGAAAAGATGCATCTAATGGATGGGTTGGATCTGATCCATACACCACGTAGGCCTCACTTCTAGCTTGTTTAGGTTACCTGGGCTAACATCGTTAAAGACTCTTTAGATTTACCTGTGATTATGCTTAAAAGGAGAGGCATAAGCTCCAGAAGAGGCAACGATATATAGAGAAATGATCACATGTAGTTTACCCATCCAAATTTTAACCCATTGTGTGATGTACGTTGAATATCTTATCCGTGCAAAAGGTGGTCCACACCACGATGATCACATCAGTTGTAGTAGTCATGCCGACATGAAAAGAGCTTCGAAAAATTAGGAGAATAACCTGGTTAGTCCAAATTGGATATTTATTATTTTTGGCTGAAAACCATGATTTGTAGTAGGAATGAATATTGTCTATAATTAGTAAGTTTATTATTTATAGTAAGTCACATTTTTATAGTGTTTGAGTCTAAAACTCCCTCACAAGTTTGAGGTCATTATTTAAAGGATTGTAATTTTATTATTATTATTATTATTATTTTTTTATCAATTAATTTATTTTTTAATTGATTAGAAATTATTTTTATTTTATCGCTCGTGGATTCAAAGAAATTCTATGAGGAGTTCAGAGAGCTCTGTGGATTCGGAGTAGTTATTCCCTAAGGAAGACAATGATTGACCTCATCACGTCCCTCGGTGCATCGCATACTCGCTAGATGTGAGTTTCACAGTGAAAATGATAAAAATGTTATTTCTCTTGGGTAATATTTACTTTTTAATGTGGGGGTCGCATTTGATAAACGCACATGAAATTCTTTTATCAAACAACATCAAGGCTGCAAGCACTCTAATTCATTACGCCACAACTGGTTCAAGGAATCTTCTCGTAGCCTTCAATTGTAGGCAAGCTATGTATCATGACAATCTACTAATCTAGATCATCCAAGTCATTAGAAAATATTATGTATGGATCACAACTCAAAAGCCATAGTGACTAAATGATCTTATCCAACTAATTGACTATTATAAAATGGTGGATTTAAAATCATACAGTCCACGTGCCAAATTAGACTAATTAAATTTGATGCTTAGATGTTCAATGAGTGGGCAACTTTGCCTACTATATATGTCCACAATGCAACCTCAAACTGAAATGGCAATATGTATCAGTCATGCTCTATCTACAATGTAAGATAAAATAGGGGATGGTATAAATAACAATACATATAAATCATGCATAGATGGTGGATGAGGCATCACAACTTAAGAGGTGGAGGGGAACGATCACATTAGTTTCCACACTCTTTACCACCCTTGACGGGGGGTCACTCTTCATTTTTAATTTTAGCAAGATTGTTTGCCATTATATACTTTTTCAAAGGAAGAAAAGAAAAAAGAAAGCACCAAAGTACTCTTCCAATCTGGTAAAGTTTAGGGAATTTCTAATCATGACAATCTGAGTTACCAAGTAGAATAAAATTATTTTGTGAAGCATGGGATGTCAGATATTTTGTTTGTTGAGAGAGCTAGGATTTTTCTTTAAGAGAATGTATTATAAAAATGATAAGTTTTAGTTAATTTCTTTCATTGTTTGCGTGCTACCTACCAATCATGAGGATTTTCAACTGAATAACTACTATTTATTTATTTATTTTTCCAACTGAATGAACTACTATGAAGCAACGTTCAATACCAAAAGTTACATAATAGCATAAGAACAATCAACCTGTAATATAATGAAACATTAGTAGTCAAGTGATACCCACATGTTGAACATGCTCCATTAAATGAGTTCTAGAGTCTACCTCAACTTTCCTGTAGCAGTGCACTGGCACGTGGGTAAGTCTTCGATTGTTGATGTGGAAACCTTTTATTAGAAATGGTGAAATATGATGGAGTCACATGGTTTTTAATGAAATATCTTCCAACTGGATGAAGACAGGACTCTGTTTCTAGTTGTGTTTGTGAATCAAGCATAGATCTCCTTGATCTCTACAAGTGGATCCTTGACACCCTAGTTTCCAACCTTTGAATGTTACAAGTTTTAGTTTAATATTTCACCATTATTTCTCTTACAATTTCTTGATTTAGATTACATCTTCGCCTAGTTCTAATTCGAGTTACTTTCAGACTACGTACAAAGTTCAGTCCCTATGGATTCGACCTCAATCTTACCGAGATTATTACTACATCACAACCCTATACTTGGAGTGTGAACACAATGTAAAAGTGTTTTTATTAAACTACCTCATTGATTACAATTATTTTCACAAAAATACCTTCAGTTAGAGAAATCACATATTTAGGTGGGTTATTTTTTGTAAATGATGAAACTGGCATTTTAATTCATTTTTACTACATGAATGGCTTGTGCAAGCAGTACATACTAAAATTGTCACACACAAGAAATTGCACTAAAGGTGACTAATTTTTAGTGCATGTGTATTAATTTAGATGGGCACTTTATCATTTAGAAAAAATAACCCACCTAATCTAGCTTCCATTAGATTTATCTAACCGATGATGTGGGGGCAAAACTAACCAAATTAAAAAGGTAACTTAATAAAAACCTTTTCCAAAATAACTGAATTAATGAGGTAGCTTGATATAAAAAACAAATAAAAATAAAAATAAAAAAACCTTTTCTAAAAAAATTAGGAAGATGTAATTTCTATAATAATTAGGTAGCAATTCGTTAGAATTCCAATGAAAAACCAAACTTTAATGTAACTGAGACATTCTTATCATTTAATATGCAAGGGTACTGAAAATGAAAGCAAGCTCTATTGAATTAGTTGGCTGGCGTACCTTATACTCCAAACAGCTTGTAATAGTCCCGTGCTTATCGGCTGACTGTTGATGGGTGAAAGTCAATAAATATATAAGGTGAGATCAAACAGTTTGTCCTTAGTGTTATAAAGGAACTAATGAGCAATCCTGTAGCAGCGTCAGATAGATGGATGAATGGATGGACAGCAGAACAAGATCAGAGGAAATAGCGTGCAAAACTGAGGCCCAAAACTCCAATGGTGATTCAAAGCTCACCACAACCAAACAAGAGCAGATCGCTGTGGGATAAGAAAGAAAGAAAAAAAAATTATTTGTCAAACAAGCACTTCTTTGACATTATTTAAACCAAGAGAGCTCTCCCAATACACCTCCATCAATGTTTTATTAATTGAAGCAAATGGTCTTAAAATAAGGGGGAGTTATCTGATACTTTGGCAGAGTAAGATGCATGATTTGTTCACCAGCAGTCAGAAATTGTACATGTGACGTGAGTTAACTCAGATCGTACCTACTAAATTGTGGAAGTTAGTACCATTCGATCAGATTGGTTGGACAATCCCTGCCTCTGTTTCGTGGAACACTTATTGGCTGAAATAGGACAAATACATATTTATATTTTTAACTGTTTAATAAATGTCCATTGATCCGATATTCAGCTAAAGAAATAAGCGTAATTATAGGTTCATGACACATGCAAACTGGGACACATAATTTGGACAGTTTAATTTGAATTAGTTATATGACAAGTATACAGTTTCATTCACAAAAGGAGAGTGAGACTTTGGAAGGCCCAATTCCCTATTTTATGAATGAATTTTTCTTTTTAACAAAAAACCAAAAAAGAAAAAAGAAAAAGAAAAGAAGAAGAAAAAGCAGAAGAGTATGCAGTTTGTAAGTACATGCAGATCATCCATTACACTTCGTCAGAATATCAAAGTTCTTATTAAAAATAAGGTATTTAGGTTGTCTATTTAAAGAATGAAAAAAAAAAAGAAAAAGGATTCTCTTAACAAAAAAAAAGAGGTTATTTAATGGCTGCAATTTCAATGTCTTGCAACATGTTAATAAATTAACAGGCTTTAATATCTTCTACAGTTTAATTATGTATTACCCCATGTGCCTCATCACATGCAGAGATGGCAGATCGTCGAAACCGTTCATCTTCTAGTTGTTATTGTGGATGGGCCACTTGACAATAACCATACGTAAAAGAATCATTCTGACATTCGATGTATAGAGTTCCATGTGAACAGTTGATAGTTTTCCATCATAGGTTCGCAATTGTAAACAGTCAAAATCATTCAGTGAGTGTGAATCATGCACTGTAACAGATAGCGAACCATTTGAACTTCTGGGTATGTGGGCCTCATGGTGAAAATCATGATGGGTAAGCATGAGTCACATCTTAACCAATCCCAAGATGATACGATAGCGTCCAAATTACATTGATAAGGGAGGACCATCACCACACAATACACGTGGCAGGGCTATGAATCAATCAAGACTGGCCATCTGATGGGACCAACCATCAATGGCCAGTATTCCCACAACAACCCCATCAGTCAATCCTCACTTCATTTTTTGTTAAATTTTTGGCAGTTAATGAAGAAGACTAATCAATTTTGTTTCCTACCACTGATTTAAAAGCCATTGTAATTCGTAGGAGAATATGATAAGTGTCTATCCTTTAATACTTGGCTAGAGCTGTGCACGAGTTGAACCGAATTGAGCTTGGCACAGCTCGGCTCGACTTAGCCAGTAGCTAACCCCAACTTGAACTCGACTCGGCTCCGTCCTCAAGCCTGATTGGCCAGCTCAGCTCAATTCGGTCAGTAGCTCAGGCAGTTCGAGCCAAGTTCGAGCCTCTGCAACATTTTTTCAAACACATAGAAGGCATCTTCATATTCTCACAGCATACAAAACAATAACAATACAGGTATTTCATCAAACACTCTGTAAGTAGCATCAAAATCAAGATATGAGGAGAATGTATGCACCCAAAACATAGTGATTTATTTCGTATTCATTCTTTCCTCGCCACCAGCTGATCCTGTGGAGAATGTATCTACCCGAAACAACAATTCGTTGAGTCATTTCATCAAACACTTCATGAGTAGCATCAATATATAAAAAAACCTAGTCACTGAGTCGATTCAATCCGAGTCGATTTGAGTTGAGGTTCAATCCAAGTCGAGTCAAGCTCGGGCAAGCTCGAACTTAGCTCGAAATGTTTTCGAGCTCCAAAAATCAGCTCGATTCGGTCTGAATTCAATTTCAAGGCGAGGCGAGTCAAGCTTTTCCAAGTCCAGTCGAGGGAGCTGACCGAGCTAACTGAACTCATGTACAACTCTATACTTAGCATCTATGGAAGAACCCACCACATGGAAGGCCATCCTAGATGCATTGACCTACTAAGTGTATGATGTAGAACCTGTCACAGACACGTTCCTAGCATGGTTGAGCCAAAAGAAGATGGACCGTGAATTGACTATAACTTTTGATCCGGGTATTGTTACGGGGCGCACAACCTATCAATCTTTATTGAAATGGGCCATCCGAGGTGAACCGACCCACAAAGTGGGTCGCATCTGTCCGTTTCGTCAGAAAAGGCGCGCTTTCAGCTCAAAAACGAATATTTAGGAAAATTTTACTATTTTTAGTAATTCCGATTTTTTTAATATTTTTTAGAGTTTTAGATTTTCTTTCCTTTTAGAAATAAATTTTAGTTATACTAGGACTCTTCTAGAGAAAGTTTATTTGCAATTTTTATTTTTAGAAATTAGGCCTTAGAAGAGTTTTATTAGAATTAGGATTTTTTATTAGAGTTAGAATTTTGCTATTTTTGGTAATTACGAATTTTAGTTTATTTTTTTCCTATATTAATGGTGTAAGGAGACACATTAGGAAATCATCAATTATTCATCAATCAATTTCGAATTTATTAGAATTTATTTTTATTTTCTGCTTTCTTTCCTCGTGGATTCGAGAAGTCTCTGTGAGGAGTCCAGAGAAGTTCCGTGGATTCGGAATAGTTATCCTCTTGAGGAAGACGGTGCTCGACCTCACGTCCTCCCCTGCGTCAGTGTAATGTGGAGAGACGGTTTCGGTTATTCCATTTTCACACAGTATCTCCATAACTTAAGATGAGGAAGATGAATAATTTATATTGTGTCTATCTCACTCTATGATTAAGTAAAATAATTTGGAGATGGCCAGTAGGATTCACTTGCGGCCAACTATTAGTAGATGACATTTACACTTTTGTTTTTCCCTAAATCTTTTTTCAAATTTCTCTCAAATTTTAAATAAAAATACGAATAAGATATAGGAGAGAGACAAGATGTGATAGGGATAGTCTTGTTATAGCCAAAGTCCTTTCATATCCTCTCTATCCATCATTTTATAAAAATGAGGTAAACTCTCGTTAATTAATTATATTTTCCTAGGGCGAAGATTGGGATGAAATGATAACAATTTATTTGTCTATCAAGCCTACCTATGAACAATCAAAACTATTGTTCTTTATTCAATTTATTGTTCTTTATTTGTCTATCAAGCCTACCTATCAATTGTAAACGCGCGGTCGGAATCATGATGGGTGAGAGAGAGAGAGAGAGAGAGAGAGAGAGCAATCCTGCGGTTTACACATGCGTACGGTGGTAATGATATCATTGGTTTCTACATTGGACTACAATGAGTATAGTTTTTAACATTTCATAAATAAATAAATAAATCCCTTAAAGGCCCGTGTCATCAACCAAGACTGTTGGACAGGAGGAATCAACCATTGGTTAGAGAGAGAGAGAGAGAGAGTATCAAAGACCTCAGGTACCTTCAACTATATAGATATTCTTACTCAGAAATAAAGGCAGTCCACTCATCAGGTGGGCCACTACATTGGAAACACGTAGACCTGTTAGAAAACTTTGGCCAGGTAACCATACATTTGTTTCGTAAGATTAGTGGACCAAACTCTCTTGGGCGAGGGCATCTACATACTGCTACCTCTCTCTCGAAGCAAAGGAAGGGGACATCTCATCGCAACCATGAAAATCCATCTCTTATGCGGTTTAAAAAGGAGAGCGCTCCAATGGTCTCATACAAAGTAGATGCGGGATCCAGGTGATGTACTCGAGACATCCAACTTATCCATCAGATGCATCACCTCACAGAATCACTAGGCCCCAGAAATTAGCCATTGTGTGATGTATGTTGAATATCCTATAAGTGCAAAAGGTGGTCCAAATCATGATGACCACATGAGTTGTAGTAGTTGTGCCCGGCGTAAAAAGGGCTTAGAAAAAGTAGGAGAATAACGTGGTTAGGCCAAATTGGATATTATTTTTGGCTGAAAACCATGAAGTCTAGTAGGAATGTATATAGTTTACAATTAGTAAGTTTACTATTTATAATAAGTCACAATTTTACAGTGTTTGAGTTGGAGTTTGAGTCTAAAACTCCGTTAGAGATTTGAGGTCATTATTTAAAGGATTGAAATTTTATTTTATTTTTTATTAACAATCAATTTATTTTTAAATTTATTAGAAATTATTTTTATTTTATCAATGGTGGATTCAAGAAAACTATGTGAGGAGTTCAGAGAGATCCATAGATTCGGAGTAGTTATTCCCTGAGGAAGACAGTGATTGACCTCATCACATCCCTCCAATACATACTCGTTGAACGTCGGTTCCACAGTGAAAAGGATAAAAATGTTATTTCTCTAGCGCAATATTTACTTTTTAATGTGGGGCCCACATCGGATAGACACATGAAGTTCTTTCATTGGGCAACATCAAGGCTACAAGCACTTTTTCATTGCATCACATTAGGCTTCAGAAATCTTCTTGTAGCCCTTAATTGTAGTCAGTATATGTCTCATGCCAATCTACTGATCTAGATCATCTAAGTCATTAGAGAACATTATGTATGGATCACAACTCAAAAGCCATAGTGACTAAAAGATCTTATCCAATTAATTGGCTATTATAAAATGATGGATTTAAAATCATATCGTACGTCCACGAGCCAAATTAAACTAATTAAATTTGATGCATAGATGTTCAATGAGTGGGCAACTTTGCCTACTATATATATCCACAATGCAACCTCAAACTGGAATGGCAATATGTATCAGTCATGATCTATCCACAATGTAAGATAAAACAGGGGATGGTATAAATAACAATACATGTAAATCATGAATGGATGATGGATGGGGCATCACAATCTAAGAGGTGGAGGGGAACTGATCACCTTAGTTTCCACTCTTTACCACCCTTGATTGTGGGTCACTATTCCTTTTTAATTTTATCAAGTTCGTTTGCCATTATATACTTTTTCAAATGTAAAAAGAAAAAGAAAAGCACCGAAGTACCCTTCCAATTTCTAGTAAAGTTTGGAGAATTTCTCATCATGACAATCTGAGTTACCAAGTAATAGAATCTTTTAGTAATAAAATTATTTTGTGAAGGATGGGATGTCAGCTATTTCGTTTCTTGAGAAAGCTAGGAATTTTCTTTCAAAGAATGTACTACAAGAATTATTAGTTTTGGTTAATTTCTTTGATTGTTTGCATGCTACCAACCCATCATCAGGATTTTCAACCGAATGAACTACTATTTATTTATTTATTTTCCAACCGAATAAACTACTATGAAGCAACATTCAGTACCAAAGTTACATAATAGCGTAAGAACAATCAACCTGTAATATAATGAAACATTAGTCAAGTGATACCCACATGTTGAACATGCTCCATTAAATAAGTTCTAGAGTCTAACTCAACTTCCTATAGCAGTGCCCTAGCATGTGGGTAAGTCTTCAATTGTTGATGTGGAAACCTTTGATTAGAAATGGTGAAATCTGATGAAGTCACGCGATTTGCATGCTCAAAAGAAATGTCACAGGTGACTTGTTTCTTGTCGTCAGCAAAAAAGGCAATGAATTAGTGACCATTGTGTAAAAGAAAAAATATTTTAGAAAGAAGAAGTTACTTCTAATAGGCAATGAATAAATTAAGAACTTGAAAAATAACCTTGAGTAAAAACCAACTAAATGTTGATGGCTCTCGTACATAAAAGTGAAGATAGCAAGAGTAATGGATCTCCTATCACCATCATCATGTTTCTTTATTTATTTAAATAAGTCATCTTAAAATAATTGATTAGTTTATTTATTTACAATGTTTCATATTAAACACCTACTCACAACTAGTACCACTAATATTCCCTTTAAACTTAAAGAAAAAATAAATAAATTTACAAGTAGACTAGTAAACTGGATCTGACATGGATTGTCTGTTTGTTTAGTGCCGCCCGTTTGCCAGTTTTGATGCAAAATTCACATAAATCTAATCAATAGCTTGAACATAAAAAAAAAAAACAGGCAAGATGAAGCACATAAGAAAATATGGTAGATCGCTTTCTTGAAACATCATCTGATCATTGCAATAACATGGACTGAACATCACCATTCAGTAGGCCCCAACTTATTGTTTATGATTACATAGGTACTCTTTGGTTAGTATTAACCATCGGATTTGTGGCTTTTAAAAACAAGTTTTTATAGCAAAATGTCTAAGATTAAAATAGTAAAAGTCATTTTTTATATCACGTTCTCCCCGTAGTGGTTTCACACGGATGGGGTATTACCCCCACCAGGACCTAGCTCGAAACGGACATTCTGTAAGGGGCTTTATGGGACTCACTATGATATATGCATTTTATCCAAGCCATTAATCCGTTTTGAAATATCATTTTAGTGCATGAGCCCGAAAAGGAGGTAGATTGAAGGCTCAAGTAGACCACACTACAGGAAGCAGTGATGATAATGACCCCCACCATTGAAACCTTCCGATGGCCGACCGTGATGTTTATTTTCCATCCAATCTGTTCATAAGGTCACATAGACCTGGATGAAGGGTAAAAATAAATATCAGGTTAATCCAAAACTTCTATGGCCCCAAGAGGTTTTTAGCGGTAGGCATTCAATCTCCTTCCTGTGGTGTGGTCCACTTGAGCATTCGATCTGCCTCATTTTAAGCACATCACCTAAAATGATTTGTAAAAAATGGATGGGCAGTGTGGATAAAATACATACATCATGGTGGGCCCCACAGAGCCACTGACAGAACCGTCCATCTCTAGTACCCAATCCGGGTCCAGTGGTTTGGAGTGAATGGACAGTCCCATCTTGTGCATCATATGAAAGCTTTGGGATGGTTGCTAACTTCCACGGGGAACTAGGGATATTAGCATAACCCATATCAGCCATCTCATATTTGAACATTTAAAGGGTCAGGATCATCTGATCGACATGATTTTTGCATCTTTGCCTGCCCCATCATCCTGGTGGGTCCCATATAATGAATTGATTGGATGACATGTACTGTCCCATCGTGAGTATTCCCTGAGGCGTACTTAAGTTCCAGATCAGCCTAATTTTTGGGCTTCACGCCAAACATGGAGGGCACACCTGGTCGGTGGAGTAGATATCACGCATCCGGGCCGTTAAGAATTAAGATGATCTGCAACTCAGATGAGCCCCAGTGAAAATGAAGGGTGAGCATACGTATAACCTTATTACCTGTTTGGTAGCCCCATCAGAGTTTTGAATGGAGCCAATTTTCAGACTTTAGGTTAACCTAAGTGAATGCATCTGATGGAGAGGTTGGATGTGATACATAGACCACGTTGGCCCTACTTCAGCCTGGTACCACGGTATGTGCCACTGTAGCACACCTCGTTAATGATTTCGGACATTTACCAGTGATTATGCTCAGCAAATATGCTTGATTGGAGCTTATATTTGAATCATTGACATCAGGCAGATAGGGAATCGGATATATGCATCTTGGTGATGCAGCTCATGAATAACTACTCTGAATCCATTGAACTATCTGGATTCCTCACTGGATAAAACAGAAATAGTTTCTAATAAATTTGAAAATAAATTGATTGATGATAAAAAAAAATAAAAATAAAAATTAAATTCCGTTAAATAATGAGTTCAAACCTAGGATAGAGTTTTAGACTCAAATTATTCTAAAAAACATAACTTACTACAAATAAGAAATTTATAGTAAGTCATTATTTCTACAAGACTTTATAGTTTTTGGCAAAATATAGTAAGTGTCGAATTTGGCCTAACCACATGATTCTCCTAATTTTTCTAAGCTTTTTTTTTTTTTTTTTTTTTCATGTTGGGCACTGATACTCAAAGGATAAAAAGTTATGATCAAATTAAAACTTATTATAGTAAAAATAAAATAAAATGAACTTTTGACCATCAATCTATAGAATCTCGCAAATCCACAACCCAGTTGGCTAAAGTAGCTTCTCTTACCCAAAATCATACATGATATGTCGGAAAACTCATTCCAATTTGCAAGATAGGACTGTTTTAAGGTTACAAGTCTTATCATCTCTGCCTCCGATCGGCCTGTCTTTGGTCCATCTTTGCTATGAAAGTATCCGACCCACTCTACATCAATTGGGCTCTCATTCTGGATGACCTCAGTTGACAGATGATCCCAGCCATCATTTCTGTTGTTGAGTCAAATATTCATTTTTGACCCTTCATTTGAAAAACACCAATTTATAAAGATGGAATCATCTCTTCTCAGTGGTTTACATCCATGGGCCAACCATTAACATGGCCATTTAGACAGACTGAGTGGATCGACCTCTCCCAATTAGCCACATCTCCAGTAACCAAACGTAACAAAGGCAAAACCTCGAATCTTAAAAACAATTAAGAAGGAAAAGAAATAAAAATCCAAACGTTAGAAACTAAATAAGCCAAACCTGAGGTTGAAAAAGGCGCAACAAGCAAAGACGCAAGCAAGAGAAGGTCGGTATGCTCAAAGAAGATGCCGATTCATGATATGCAGTGGGTTCGAGTGTGAGTGTGGGAAAAAGCAAAAATGCTTTGGAATCTCTTTATCCAGAAAAGCATACTGTGATAGTTCACCACCACCCCGTGGCCCGGCCACATAGATATTCCTTTACCCAGGTCTGTGTACGACCTATAGGGATATTTGTGACAAATCCACTCCGTCCATCTGTTTTTTAATACCTCCAAATGTCAGGATTCTAAAAATCAGACAGATACAAAACTCATGTGGACCATACCACACAAAACAGTAGGGATTGAACACCCGTGGGTTACAAATTTTTTTTTATCAGGATGATATTTTTTTTATGAAGTTTATCTCAGTGGTAATAACCCTATGAATGGCTTGGATGGTATATAAATATCATGGTCAGGTTCGGGAAGATTCCAATGATACACGTTTTCATCCCCACTGTTTTGTTTGGCGTAGTCTACATGTGTTGTGTTTTGGACGTGGTTCGTTTAGAATCCTACACTACTGTAATCTTTTGAACGAGATGATTGAAATGTATTTGCGCACATGTATACCTCTTGCCACACATCCGCTTTTGGAAAAGTAATGCAACCCTCTCCTCTCAATCCTCATCTGTATCGTCCAACTCAGCAAGCATTGAAGAGTAAGGCAACGTCCAATTCAATTCCTGTCCGTACGATCCAGCTAAGCAAGGCATCCACCTTTTGAAGGACGCAGGTTTATGCTGAAGCATCGACCTTTTGAAAAGATATAGTTTAGTTTACAAGACTTTTAAAGTTCATGGGCTACCGTAAGTGCTGTACACGAGTCGAACCGAGTCCAGCCTCGGCACGGCACGGCTCGGCTCCACCAATACCTAACCCTAGCTAAAATTCAACTTGGCTCGGCCTTGTAGTGAAATCACAAAAAACCTACCTCGATACTAAGCTTTTGTGTCTAAAAAATAATTCAATGGTGGTCATTGAATCTCCAATGTTTCCTCTAGTGTGTCACACTTAAGTTTTGGATCCATCGTTTTTTTTTTTCCATATGTTCTAAAATGGTTTTACAAAACGGATGAATGGGGTGGATTTATCACAAACATCATGGTGGCCCCCATTAGCATCCTAGCACAAAAGCCTGTGGCAGAAAGTTACCGCGCCAGGATGCAAAGTGGTACACCATTATATTTGTTGGAAATCCACCCGTCCATCCGTTTGACAATATCATTTTATTAGGCGGATCCAAAAATCAAGTAGACCATGCGAGAGAGGAAAAACTGTAGAAATTGTTTCTTATTATTGAATCCCTATCTATTGGTTCATGGTCATCGAAGCACGGACGAGTGGAACAACCTCAGACAAGTGGAGCAACCTCGTCCACTCAATCCTTATCTGCACGGTGAGCGGGTTAGGTGAGACCCGGACACTAAAAAGGTTGTGGCCCTTACTGTGGGGGCCACTTTGGTGTATGAATTCTGTATCCACACCACTCATGCATCCACGCCGCCGTCCATTCATTTCTCTATTTCAAGTCATAGGCAAAACAAAATAAAATAAAATGCAGCACATACGTGCGAGGTAAACCATATCATTAATGGGCCACAAAAGTTTTAGATTAAACTGATATTTGTTTTTTTTTCCCCTTCATCCAGCTTATGTGACCTTATTATTTGAATGGATGGATACACCATACAGATATTGATGTGCACCTAAGAAGTTTTTAAAGGCTGGCGTTTAATCACCACTGTTTCCCATGATATGGTTCACCTGGTAATTGTATCATTTTTTGGATGATGCCCTAAAATGATCTAAAAAACCAATGGACTACATGGATACAAAATACAGACATCAAGGTTGGCCCACAGTAAGGACCACCCACACCATATCTTGGGTGAGTACGTGGTCTTACCTAGTTCGCTCTCCTATAGGCTTGATTTTTTGGCCCCATGCCTAATTTGGTTTGACATATGATGGTTTAAGTGGATTTCACGGTTCTATAAAATTCAACCCTGAACATCTCTTTCATTGTTGGCGTGGCCCACTCAAATAAAAAATTAGCATTTTTTTTTCCTAGTATCTAATGTGGGATGATAATTGTAATGGTTGGATTAGATTTCATGCAAATATGGCGGTGGTCCCATTAAAAACTAAGCTGCGTGCTGGAGCCGTGTGAGGAAGAGGAGTGTCTACCGAGGAATCAAGGATTTAAAGAAAATGAGAGATGTAGAGCTCAGTTTCGGTGTGCTAATGAGAGGGCTCCCGTTTGGATTTGCAAATTGGTGGATTTTTCTTGTATATTTGCAGGCCAGTTTGTGTAGTGTCTGCTATGACTCAGGATCTAGCGTTTATCTCTGCCAAGCTCAACTCGGTTTGACTCGGAAACAGATTGGATACTCCCCCTGCAACCGGCCCTTGGCTGGTGGTCGGTGCTCTGTGAGCCTTACCATGACGTATGTGTTTCATCCACTCCGTTCATCCACTTTTACAGATCATTTTAGGGTTTGATCCCAAAAATGAGAGGGATATAAATTTCAGGTGGACCACACCGAGGGAAAACAATAGTGATTGGATATCCACCATTAAAATCCTCCTAAGGCCCAATGTACTGTTTATTTGACATCCAATCTGTTGATTAGGTCATACAGGCCCTGAAGGTTAAAAAAAAAAAAAAAAATTTATGGCCTCCACAATGTTTTTTAATGGTTAACACTCATTCAACACTGTTTCTGTAATGTGGTCAACTTGAGATTGGTACATACCTCATTTTGGTCTCATCTAATAAAATGATCTGCAAAAATAGATGAACGGCATGGATGAAACACATACATCATGGTGGGGCCCACAGGTATCCGTTTGACTCATGTACAGCTCCAAACACAATGCACGCTTGAAAGGTGTTACACCCGGTATGTACTCGGCTAGGGGCTGACTCAATTAAATCTCAACACGTCAGGGCTTCATGGCCTCAACATATTCACTCCCCTTGGATCAACAACTTGCCAAAGCTTGCTGTCACTCATTTGAGTACACCCAGACTCATCGAGTCCGATTTAGTTTGACATTGTGAGCCCAGGTTGGCCTGATCTCAGCCCTATACTATTAAGCCCTTAGTTGTGATAGGAGGGCCTAGCCCTGTCCCTCCCAAGAGAAAAACAAAATGACTAAGGGTTGGAACTTATTTAATTTATGAATATTTTGGTATCTCACTTCATATAGTTGGTTTAGATTATTGAAGCATAAGCATAAATCCAACAGAATTTCAAACTACACAAGCACATTCAAGGAAATCCACTCGCAAGAATCCTCAAAGTCTCTACATTATTATTTGCGTCTTGGTGACATGCGTTTGAATCATTTACATCAGGCAGATAGTGAATTGGACATATGCGTCTTGGTGATATTTGCGTCTTGGTGACACAGGGAAGGACCTGATTAGGTGAATCAATGTCTTCCCCATGGATAACTATTTCGAGCTCTCTGGATTCGTCACCGGATAAATTAGAAATAATTTATAATACATTTGAAAATAAATTAATGGATGATAATAAAAAAAAAAAAAAAGAAATTACATTCCTTTAAATAATGAGTTCAAACATAGAGACTTTCCTAAAAAACATAACTTTCTATAAATAGTAAATTTATAGACAATCATCATTTCTACGTGATTTCATGGTTTTTGGCAACTAGTTGGCTAAAGTAGCTTCTCCTACCTCAAGCGACGATAACACACTATGAAAGTAGCAAATTACAATAGAGAGATTATCCGATTTGAACAAGCTTCGAATCTCCCTTACAAGCCCTTGAAATCCTTTAGAACGAATTAAAAAGCTCTGAGACACACCTTATTCCTGATTACACCTATGTATATATCTTTAATTATAAGAATCACAATCGAAATAGGGCTTTCTAATTCGTTGCTAAGGGTTTAAAGGGCATAGCTAGGACTTGTGAAGTGGATTCAAAGTTTGTTCGAGTTGGTACACTCAATCTCTTGTAATTTTTTCTCTTGTGGTAGACTCCTAGGAGTTTCAACAGCTGGCCAAGGGTTCAAGTACCCATAGGTGGTGAAATCCCACCGGCATGAGTGTGTGGGGGTGAGTGTGCGTGTGTTAAAAAAAAAAAAAATCTCTTGTAATTTTTTCTTTCATAGTGCGTACTTGTCGCTTTGCACCATAGTTTTTTTATCCCTAAAGTGTTTTCCCACATAAATTCGAATTGTGTTTGGTCTTGGTTGTGCGATTGTGTGTTCTTTCTTGATTCGTCTCTATGTCCTTCAATGGTTGCCCAACATACCATGTCAAATCACACCGACCCAACAATCTAACCATCTAATCAGTGCCTTTGATATGGACGGTCAAGATTGTGTATACAGGAAAAATAGTCAATCAACAACTTAAATGGTTTATTTTTTGGGGGCCATCATGGACTACTTCCTATCATCAAAAATTACTTTCAGTAAGGAAACCATAACCATCCCAATCCATGTCTTGGAAAAAAGGATTGCTACAAGAACAAGACTAAATCAAGGATGGCTTGGATAACCCTATCAGTATGAGCTATATAAAATATGTTCTGGACTTAATGGACAGTTCAGATCGAGTGGACTATGAAGTAACCTAATCCAACCAGGAGAATTATAACTTAAAGTGTTGGAGCACTAGGGCATTTCTAATATGTACACATAGATACACATGTCTTACAAAAGAAAAAATTACATTGCAATGTGTTGAGGGTCAAATATTGCATATTAGACCCTAGTTATTATTTGATTTTATGAACATGATACGGTTTAATGCCCGATTTTAATCGTGTTTATAATGCAAGGTGAAATTAGGAGCCGGGACTGAAAAAGGGTACTAAAAGCATGAAATTAACGCTCAGAAGTCACCAAGGTAAGGGATGGACCCTAGGGGACGGACATTGAAGAATTTACATGCCAAAGATCTGAGAAAATCAAACCATTCGCGTTGAAGAGGCTTGAAAATCGTCCAGAATGCAAGATCATAGAGTTTTCATCCGTTCGGTTCGAAACTTTATATCTGGCCTGAGGACTATAAATTCACTATACATATCAAATTTCAGCCATTGGATCCTTATGGAAGTGGCCCAACGGATAGATCAGCCCATAAATCGTTAATCTGGGGCCCACCTGATATCTGGACATGCTTCAATTTTGGTCTCAGCCTCTTAAATAAGGTGACAAAACGGATGGACGGAGCGGATTTCATATATAGATCATGAGTGGACCCCACTGGCAGCGCCAGTGCACAGTGCGTAAGTGCACTTGATGAGCACTGGACCAAGACTACCAGTCAACAGAAAGAGGCCCGTCTCTTTCTCCTTCTCCAGCACGAATGACCAGCGAATGCACCACGTCGTTCGATTTTTGGCTAATGGGACCCACCCATCATTCATATGGACGATCTGAACCATTCATTCACTCCCAGGGGTGGGGACGACCCTAGCTAAGACTTCCTTTTGGTTCCTTGCAAACGTTTGCACGTGGATCGTTAGAAAACGCAAGATGAACAGCAGCTTGAGTTGATACAGTAGGCCGCACCAAAACCCGATAAAAACCAGTTGCCAGGGATCCAATGGACGGGGTGGATTCTTCTGAAAACAACACCATGGGGCCCACCGATCATCGCAGCGTGCCCTGTTTTTTGCAGGGACGTGCGTCCGCACGTCCGGCCCTCCGTGGGCCGTTTTGTGATCTTGATCATGGTCGGATGCATGATCTAGACCGTCCAATCTCTTAAAATGGTGGCCCTAACCCTGTCCATGCCGTCAGTTTCGAAAGATTTGGAAGAACAGCCGAGCGAACTAGGGCCAAATGCAGTTGCGCCAGTGTTTCCTGCGCATGTGGTTGCGAAACAGAGTCGGTTCTCCACTGACCGACTTCACCAGCCGACCTAGCTTCCTCTGTCTATAAAAGGAGACGAGAGAGAGAGAGAGAGAGAGAGAGAGAGAGAGAGAGAGGCATCATCCAATCAGCCGTGGAGCAAAAGAGGAGAGAGAGAGATAGTAGAGATGACAACAAGAGTTTTTCTTTCCTTGGTTTGTTTCTTTGATGTTTTCCTTTAAGAGATTTGAGTTCACCATGTCCATGATGGCTAAACCTCTTAGCTAGGGCTAAGAGGTGAAGCATGTAGTGAGATGAGAGATTTTTCTTTACACATTTTGATTCAGGTTTAAGATGAACTGATGTTGATTCTAGTTTGATTATAAAAAATGCTTTTAGTTTTTAATGGTTTGTTGTGACCTAAATTACAATAGATCTCAATAGCTTTGAGCATGTCCTTTTCATTATTATGATTATGAAGTTAGGAGGCCCTGTTGTTCACTATCATCTCATGGGCATGGTTGGATGATGGAAGCCTTCCTAACGTTCATAACTCTTTTAGATTGTTTGTGGAATGGTTCAATTCTGTTGTTTGCTTTGTCTCATGGGCACGATTTTGTGATGGCATCAATTCTAATTCTCATACCTCTCATCTCTTGATAACTGGATCAAAGGATGTTTAGATTGGTTTTTAATGAAATATCTTCCAACTGGATGAAGACAGGACTCTGTTTCTAGTTGTGTTTGTGAATCAAGCATAGATCTCATTGATCTCTACAAGTGGATCCTTGACACCTTAGTTTCCAACATTTGAATTTTACAAGTTTTAGTTAATATTTCAACATTATTTCTCTTATAATTTTTTTATTTAGATTACATCTTCGCCTAGTTTTAATTCGAGTTACTTTCAGACTACGTACAAGGTTCAGCCCCTATGGATTCGACTTCAATCTTACCGAGATTATTACTACATCACAACACTAGGGGTGCGAACACAATGTAAAAGTGTTTTTATTAAACTACCTCATTGATTACAATTATTTTCACAAAAATACCTTCAGTTAGAGAAATCATATATTTAGGTGGGTTATTTTTTGCAAATGATGAAACTGACATTTTAATTCATTTTTACTACGTGAATGGCTTGTGCAAGCAGTACATACTAAAATTGTCACACACATGAAATTGCACTAAAGGTGACTAATTTTTAGTGCATGTGTATTAATTCAGATGGGCACTTTATCATTTAGAAAAAATAACCCACCTAATCTAGCTTCCATTAGGGGCAAAACTAAACCAAATTAAAAAGGTAACTTAATAAAAACCTTTTCCAAAATAACTGAATTAATGAGGTAGCTTGATATAAATAAATAAATAAATAAAAATAAAAATAAAAAAACCTTTTCTTAAAAAATTAGGAAGATGTAATTTCTATAATCATTAGGTAGCAATTCGTTAGAATCCCAATGAAAAACCAGGCTTTAATGTAACTGAGACATTCTTATCATTTAATATGCAAGGGTACTGAAAATGAAAGCAAGCTCTATTGAATTAGTTGGCTGGCGTACCTCAAACTCCAAACAGCGTGTAGTAGTCCCGTGCTTATCGGCTGACTGTTGATGGGTGAAAGCGTCAATATATATATAAGGTGAGATCAAACAGTTTGTCCTTGGTGTTAAAAAGGAACTGATGAGCAATCCTGTAGCACTGACGGATAGATGGATGAATGGATATTGGACAGCGGAACGAGATCAGAGGAAATAGCGTGCAAAACTGAGGCCCAAAACTCCAATGGTGATTCAAAGCTCACCGTAACCAAACAAGAGCAGATGGCTGTGGGATAAGAAAGAAAGAAAAAAAATTTATTTGTCAAACAAGCACTTCTTTGACATTATTTAAACCAAGAGAGCTCTCCCAATACACCTCCATCAATGTTTTATTAATTGAAGTAAATGGTCTTAAAATAAGGGGGAGTTATTTGATACTTTGGCAGAGTAAGATGCATGATTTGTTCACCAGCAGTCAGAAATTGTACATATGACGGGAGTTAACTCAGATCAAACCTACTAAATTGTGGAAGTTAGTACCATTCGATCAGATTGGTTGGACAATCCCTGCCTCTGTTTCGTGGAACACTTATTGGCTGAAATAGGACAAATACGTATTTATATTTTTAACCGTTTAATAAATGTCCATTGATCCGATATTCAGCTAAAGAAATAAGCATAATTATAGGTTCATGATACATGTAAACTGGGACACATAATTTGGACAGTTTAATTTGAATTAGTTATATGACAAGTATGCAGTTTCATTCACAAAAGAGTGTGAGATTTTTGAAGGCCCAATTCCCTATTTTATGAATGAATTTTTCTTTTTAACAAAAAACCAAAAAAGAAAAAAGAAAAAGAAAGGAAGAAGAAAAAGCAGAAGAGTATGCAGTTTGTAAGTACATGCAGATCATCCATTACACTTCGTCTATCAAAGTTCTTATTAAAAATAAGGTATTTAGGTTATCTATTTAAAGAATGACAAAAAAAAAAAAAAAAGGACTCTCTTAACAAAAAAAAAAGGTTATTTAATGGCTGCAATTTCAATGTCTTGCAACATGTTAATAAATTAACAGGCTTTAATATCTTCTACAGTTTAATTATGTGTTACCCCATGTGCCTCATCACATGCAGAGATGGCAGATGGTCGGAACCGTTCATCTTCTAGTTGTTATTGTGGATGGGCCACTTGACAATAACCATACGTAAAAGAATCATTCTGACCTTCGATGTATAGAGTTCCATGTGAACGGTTGATAGTTTTCCATCGTATGTTCGCAATTGTAAACAGTCAAAATCATTCAGTGAGTGTGAATCATGCGCTGTAACAGATAGCGAACCATTTGAACTTCTGGGTATGCGGGCCTCATGGTGAAAATCATGATGGGTAAGCATGAGTCACATCTTAACCAATCCCAAGATGATACGATAGCGTCCAAATTACATTGATAAGGGAGGACCATCACCACACAATACACGTGGCAGGGTTATGAATCAATCAAGACTGGCCATCTGATGGGACCAACCATCAATGGCCAGTATTCCCACAACAACCCCATCAGTCAATCCTCACTTCATTTTTTGTTAAATTTTTGGCAGTTAATGAAGAAGACTAATCCATTTTGTTTCCTACCACTGATTTAAAAGCCATTGTCCAGGTAATTCGTAGGAGAATATGATAAGTGTCTATCCTTTAATACTTGGCTAGAACTGTGCACGAGTTGAACCGAATCCAGCTTGGCACAGCTCGGCTTGACTTGGCCAATAGCTAACCCCAACTTGAACTCGACTCGGCTTAGTCCTCAAGCTTGATTGGCCAGCTCAGCTCAATTCGGTCAGTAGCTTAGGCCAGTTCGAGCCGAGTTTGAGCCTCTGCAACATTTTCTCAAACACATAAAAGGCTTCTTCATATTCTCACAGCATACAAAACAGTAACAATACTTTACAGGTATTTCATCAAACACTCCGTGAGTAGCATCAAAATCAAGATATGAGGAGAATGTATGCACCCAAAATATAGTGATTTATTTCGTAACCATTCTTTTCTCACCACCAGCAGATCTTGTGGAGAATATATGTACCCGAAACAACAATTCGTTGAGTCATTTCATCAAACACTTCGCGAGCAGCATCAATATATATAAAAAATAAAACCTAGTCATTGAGTCGATTCAATCTGAGTCGATTTGAGTTGAGGTTCAATCCAAGTCGAGTCGAGCTCGGCCAAGCTCGAACTTAGCTTGAAATGTTTTCGAGCTCCAAAAATCAACTTGATTCGGTCCGAATTCAATTTCAAGCTGAGGCGAGTCAAGCTTTTCCAAGTCGAGTCGAGCGAGCTGACCGAGCTAACTCGACTCTTGTACAACTCTATACTTAGCATCTATGGAAGAACCCACCACATGGAAGGCCTTCCTAGATGCATTGACCTACTAAGTGTAATGTGGAGAGATGGTTTCAGTTATTCCATTTTCACACAGTATCTCCATAACTTAAGATGAGTAAGTTGAACAATTTATATTGTGTCTATCTCACACTATGATTAAGTAAAATAATTTGGAGATGGCCAGTAGGATTCACTTGTGGCCAACTATTAGTAGATGACATTTACACTTTTGTTTTTCCCTAAATCTTTTTTCAAATTTCTCTCCAATTTTAAATAAAAATACGAATAAGATATAGGAGAGAGACAAGATGTGATAGGGATAGTCTTGTTATAGCCAAACTCCTTTCATATCCTCTCTATCCATCATTTTATAAAAATGAGGTAAACTCTCGTTAATTAATTATATTTTCCTAGGGCGGAGATTGGGATGAAATGATTACAATTTATTTGTCTATCAAGCCTACCTATGAACAATCAAAACTATTATTCTTTATTCAATTTATTATATATATATATATATTAAATTCGGAGTTCATCTGTAACTATATAATCAGATGAAGGAATAGATCCCCATATCCCATAATGGTTAGGCTGACTGTTGGACATAAACTAGATATCGTCGATATTGTGCGAAGGTATACAAGATTGTGTAGATATTGTTACATCCTACGGACAACAGCCATTTGAACCATTCAACACAAGGAGCATAGAATGAGGGCCCACCATGTTGTGTATATATAATAAGTCTGCTCATACCATTCATCTAATCAAGATGAAGCATCAGGCCAAAACTCAAGATCTTTTGTGATTTAGGTGTGGCCCTGTGAAATGTAAGGGTGGTGCTCCCTCACAGCTTGTTTCCTTCAGATTGGGTAGAGTTTTTGGTCATAGATTGTTTATTTTTTTCAAAAAAATTAATATTATTCGTTTTGATGTGCATCCTTCAAAAATTATTCTTTTTGATGTGACATAGTTGATAGAAAGGTTGGACGAGCATGGCCCCTATTAGCCCAGTACTACCATAGTTGATAGAAAGGTTGGAGAAGCTTTGGAGGAGCTGCTAACATCCACACCGAGGTGGAGACATTTAGTACCAGTGGCTTTCATAATTTAAAATATCAATCTTAGGTATTTTTGAAAAGCCTAAGAGGAAGAGAGGGCCATGCAAATTATGATGCAAGTATTAAAGATGTTGTTCGAAATGGTATATATATATGACTACTGATGGGAAGCCATTTTTTCCCGCATGCTACATGTTAGAATATTCAATTAATGAAAAAGATTAGACACAACATGATGGTCACCTAAAATGAAAATCAGGCCAATGCATTTATCAAGCAGAACTGAACATCAAAATCATTGGGCAGCCAATGATATGACTTGGTATACTGGTGTGGCCTATTTTTGGGACGTCCCTTCAGTGCAGTGTCATGTGTCTCAGAAATGGATTGGACAGCATGTGTAAACTAATTAATGTGCCCCCCATAAACATTCTGGAAGGTATTAATGTGTTCATTTCCATTCCAACAGTTACCGGTGGTGTAGCCCTTGACCTTATTTTTGGGCTCTCCAAGTATGGAAGCGCACTAATGATGCTAAGATGGGATGTCATGCACATATTATAAAAGGCCAAATTTTACTCAACACCACCTTAGCATAGGATTGTTTCTCATAGATGTATAGAAAATCATTAGTTATAGTGCTCGTATTGGGACACTTAGGCAGTTGACTAATTAATTTAGACTGTCCATTAGGATCAACATTCATTTCATGAACTACCATATCCATATCGTACACAAAAACAGGTCAATTAATCATTCCATCCGCTAATTAGTAGGGGACCGGGCATCATGGACTGCTTATGCTCATCAATTCGGAAAAATGATGGCTACTAAAAGCAAGACTAAATCAAGGTCAAGGATCCATATCCCCATGATTTTTGCATGGTGTAGCCCATAAAATCTGTTCTGGACTTAATGGATAGTTGAGCGAGTAAAGATGTTCACAAGTATTTTTTTGAAAGTGTCATTTAAAGTCTGTGGGCCCCACCATGATGTATGTGTTTCATCTACACAGCCAATTCATTTTATCATATTATTTTAGGACATGAGTAAAAAAAAAAAGAGAGGTAGATCCGAAACTACTATAGCCTACAAGAAATTTTCAATGGTAGGTCTGTAGTGTGGTTGACTTGAGATTTGGAGTTTCCTCAATTTCGGGCTCCTTCCCCAATATGTTGTGATGAAATGATTGGACAGTGTGGATATAAAATATACATCATGGTGGGCCCACCTATTACAATGTTGAGTTCTATTTGATTTTCAAAATAAAATTAATTTCCATGCTGATGCTAAACCAAACAAAGATCATTAATCATAATTATTTGTTTATCAGTGTCTACACGAATTTACAGCCCCCTAAAAAAGTGAGTTAAAAGAGCAGTTTGGTTGTTTATAAAAAATAACCTCACCTGGTTTAACTTCTCTTAGATTTCTCTAAGAGAAAATGTCTTATGTTGGAGAGCATTTGGAACCCCCTTAGATTTAGAATTCCCTCTATTTGAAATCGTTCTGTTGTGTTTGGAACCCTGATTCATAATCTCATGTAATCTAAAAGTAGCTATGCATAATATATTTACAGGAGTTGAATTTAATTACTAAATCAACTTTAATATCTCTAATTAGTGTATGTATATAATGTTTGACACAATGGTTGTAAGAAGCCTGTTGAAATATATACTTCGCCTAAAAATGATGAAATTCCAAGTATCAATGGGCCACAAGCACAAGTTTACATCTGAGTGACTAACCAATGACTTTTAACCATTGTTTTACATGGACAATTAATATTTGGACAACACAAATGATCATATTAAAGTAATTATAATGATGCAATTGATAATCTAATTATTTTGGGATATGATCAGTAGGCTATGTGCCCAATAGATTAATAGTCTTCTTACACATGTTACACATACAACTCTTGAAAGGATTTTAGACAAAATCTAAGCTTTCACAGTAGATTTCAAACCCCCTCTTTCAGGGGATTTCAAACCCCTAGTTACTCTATGTCGCCAAAGATATTGGGGATTTGAAATCCCATCAAATCTCCTCAAACCCTCTCAAATCCATGGTAAAAACAATCAAAGTAGTGAGGTAGATTAATGAAAGCATTTCTCAAGATGTGATTTATATAAAAAGTAGATTGTAATATGTAAAACTGCTAAAAGAAATTAAAACCAAGCTTTAATTTAAATGGAAACAATTTTTCTATGCAGGGGGGACTCAAAATGCAAGCATGCTCTATTGAATCAGTTGTCTAAGCAGACCTCACCCTCCAAACAGTCGTATAACAGTGCGGCACTCGTTTGGCCTACCGTTGATGTGCAAAAATGGCAAGAAATAGAAAGGTGAGATCGAACGGTTTGTCCAGGGTGTTGTAAAGGCACTGATGAGAAATCTGTAGCAACGATGGACAGACGGCCGATGGAAGGACAGCAGAAAAAATAGCAGGCACAAAAGAGGCCCCGAACTTCAATAATCACTCAAAGCTTACGAAGACCATTGACCAAACAAAGAGAAATTTACGACTGTGGACCCCACCTTTTATCCAGTGGTTTTTACGAAGCAATACAAACTTAATATACGCACCAAGACCTCCTCGTACGGACACCGAATTTGAGGACGAAAATACCCCTGCCTTCCTCGTGCAGGCATGCAGAGACGAGCGCTGACGGACGGTCGGGCGATGGGAACTCAGGTGGGGCTCACTGTGATGTTTGGGAGAAATCCTCTCCGTCTAAGTTCATTCATGGGGTCACAAAGACCTGTACGGAGAGGAAAAACAAATTTCATAATGATCCAAAACTTCTGCAACCCCTAAAAGGGTTTCAATGGTAGAGGTTCAATTCCTCACTGCCTTTTACAGTGTGGTCCCCTTGCTAGCTAGATCTGTCTTATTTTTCATCTCAAGCCTTAATATGAGTTCGTCAAATAGATGAACGGTTTGGATATAACATATAGCTCATAATGAGACCCACAAAAATCAGTGGGGATTACATAGGGAAAAAAACAAAAAGAAGAAGAAGAAGAAAAGAAGCCAGCGAGTTGGGGTCGACCGGGCTGGGACCCGGATGACCGGGTCAGAGCTTGGCCTATGGCTACAGATTATAACCGTAGCCATAACTATAATGCTTACAGTTTTTCTCTCTTTTTAAAATTTTTTTTTTTTTTTATTTTTTACATGGAGAACTTTTTCCCCCTTATATTTTTCTCTAATACATAATTATGTAAATATATATATATATGTATATAAAAATATTTTTCTATCTTTTAATTCATTTCTTTGTCTATTTATTTAACAAGCATATCTCCTAAACTAGGATGATTTACTTAACTTACCACATATAATTTTGGGGTAGGAGAAGCTAATTTAGTCAACCAACCTAGTTATTTTCTAATATTCCATCAGATTGGAAAATCTCTTTTGACTCTTCTTTTCAACTATAAACGATGTAATTCTCCATTGCGATATATAAAAAACGATCGCTTTGAGAAAACATTGAGTGGGACAAATTAGAAAATTAATCGAGGGAAACATGAAATTTAGCAGGGGAAACATGAACACACACCCCCACACACTCACACTAGTGGAATTTCACGACCTACGGATACTCGAACGCTTGACCGGGTGTTGAAACTTCTAAGAGTCTACCACCCGAGCGGGGCAAACTGAAATATGAGTAGGGCAAACTAGAAAAACAGCGGGACAAGCTGAAGTATGAGCGAGAAAAATTAGAAAAATAGCAGGGCAAACTGCATTATGAGCAGAGCAAACTAGAAAAACAACGGGGCAAAAATAGAAGATCAAACTAGAAAAACAGTGGGGCAAACCGAAATACGAGCAAAACTAATCAGTAAAGCGGGGCAAACTTAAATATGAACGGGGCAAACTAGAAAAATAGCGGGGCAAACTGAAATATGAGTGGGGCAAACTAGAAAAACAGCAGGGCAAACTGAATTATGAGCGGGGTAAACTGAAATATGAGCGGGGCAAACTAGAAAAACAGCGGGGCAAACTTAAGTATGAGCGTGGTAAACTAGAAAAACAGCGGGGCAAACTAGAAAAACAACGGGGCAAACGAATTATGAGCGGGGTAAACTAGAAAAACAGCGGGGCAAACTGCATTATGAGCG
Organism: Magnolia sinica; assembly: GCF_029962835.1. Lineage (NCBI taxonomy): Eukaryota > Viridiplantae > Streptophyta > Magnoliopsida > Magnoliales > Magnoliaceae > Magnolia > Magnolia sinica. Next base: position 1,590,013 of record NC_080573.1, on the reverse strand, counting down.
GGGCAAACTAGAAAAACAGCGGGGCAAACTGAATTATGAGCGGGGCAAATTAGAAAAACAGTGGGGCAAACTGCATTATGAGGGGGGCAAACTAGAAAAATATCAATCAAACGAAAGGAAAAACTCACCATCAGTCAGTAGGAGCAACTGCAAGATTGTGTCTCTTGAAATGACTACGTGATATTGAATAAAGATCAAATCCAACGTATGAGTGTATATTTGGATTACAACTAAATATTATAACTAAGAATTATCGCTGTTGGATTATTGTTATTTCTAAGATAAGCTGGAATAAAAGTAAATGGATAGATTGGTTGGTTTTTTTATTGTATTGTGTTTGGATATTGCATTTTTTTCTCTGTTGGATTCCTCTGCTATTTATAGAGTTTTCTTGTAGCTTGTTCTTTCCAAATCCTTCTCTCATTACTACAGTGATTTGTTCATTAGACTTTTGAATAACTCAGCCATATCACTTTGTTGACCATTTACTAATATGTAAAATTGAACTTACGTCAGCTATGATTCTACAAAAAGCGCTCCACATATCTTGAAGATCTTTTCATCCATATCCTATTTCTCATACAATGCCACATGTTGCTCTCCTATTGGATTTTTCCAAAATGGCCAGAAATAGGCTACATCATTTTCCCCAAGTCAGTTCACCTTTGGTAAAAAGGTGAAAGCGACGTTTTTCCATTGTCCGATACAATAAATGTAATCGATCGTTGTTCCACATATTGTCTGCCCATTCATTCTACCTGACTGAAACTATACCGAAAGATATCCTTTGCTTCATCCTTTTGAGTTGTACATGTGACACATCATATAAAATCGTATCGTACGAGGAGTCATGATCATCCTTTCATTAATGCACACGTATTGTCGCCGATACATAAACAAGACTAAATTTGTGCGCCTCTTCTTTTACCTTTGCTTCTTCTCTCTTACATCAAAAATTTCCAATTTCCTTATCTCAATGGTCACATCTTCTTCTTCATCTGCTCTAGCTTTCCATCTAGAGTCATTCATCAAAGATCTAGATGTGCTGTTGTCGGGACTAGTCAATGACCTCATGTTCAACACTCCGATCTAATTAGACAAGGCACTGTTGACACTCGGTCGAACTTTTCATCCTACGGTCACTCATGAACAATTGCATGAAATCGAACCAAGTTTTTCAAAGTGTCCTGATGAAGTCCATTTGGTTCAATCCAACACATTTCTAGATCTCTCTAACGCATTTAAATCTCCAATTGCATGTATGTTTGGCTATGGTTTTTTTACTGATTTTTTATTCCTTTTCTTTTATAAACTTCCAAAGATATTGAAAAGTATAAGTTGGGAGACTTTAAATCTTTTCTCTATCTTAACTAATCGAATTGCTACGAGCTTGTTGGTGTATCAACTATAAAACAGGAAAAATATCAGTTGAACAGGCCATATCATGAGTTAATCTATATCTACTTAAAGAGTTACCACAACATCATGAATACTCAAAATTCCAAAACCACTAACATTGGCATAAAGACGCCTATGTTGAGTGTGGGGTGTCTTTTGTTTTGGGCCAGAAACTATTACCTGAAAGGGTCAAGATGGTCATTTTTTTACTTAAATATTGTTGATTTTGTTTTCTATTGGAAAAGAAGTCTGATGGTTGGATGGCTGGGATTCTTTTATGGGGGAGATTTTTGATCCATCACCAATCCATGAAGAGGCACATGAGATAAACTATCTAGAACACTTAAAGATTCTTTTTCGGGAATTCATGCTTGTTGTTGGAAGCAAGAGAATTTCATTCTTTATATCAAAACATGCCTAATGTTATTCTCTGATATTCGATTTTGTTAGATTCTATGTGTGAGTGTTTAGAGCTTTTGTTTTTCTACAGTATTTTGAGATATTGCTTCTGAAAAAAATGCTATTTTGTGATAATTCAGTTTACCTCGCTCATAATTCAATTTGCCCCGCTATTTTTCTAGTTTGCCTCGCTCATAATTTAGTTTGCCCCGCTGTTTCTCTAGTTTGCCCCACTGTTTTTCTAGTTTGCCCCGCTCATAATGCAGTTTACTCCGCTCATAATTCAGTTTGCCCCACTGTTTCTCTAGTTTGCCCCGCTGTTTTTCTAGTTTGCCCCGCTCATAATGTAGTTTGCCCTGCTGTTTTTCTAATTTGCCCCGCTATTTCTCTAGTTTGCCCCGCTGTTTTTCTAGTTTGCGCCGCTGTTTTTCTAGTTTACCCCACATATAATTCAGTTTGCCTCGCTGTTTCTCTAGTTTGTCCCGCTATTTTTCTAGTTTGCCGCGCTCATAATGTAGTTTGCCCCGCTCATAATTCAGTTTGCCCCGCTGTTTTTCTAATTTGCCCCGCTCATAATGCAGTTTGCTCCGCTATTTTTTTTAGTTTGCCCCGCTCATTATTCTGTTTGCCCTATTGTTTCTCTAGTTTGCCTCGCTATTTTTCTAGTTTGCCCCGCTCATAATTCAGTTTGCCCTGCTATTTTTCTAGTTTGCTCCGCTTATACTTAAGTTTGCCCCGCTATTTTTTTAGTTTGCCCCGCTCATACTTAAGTTTGCCCGCTGTTTTTCTAGTTTGCCCCGCTTATATTTCAGTTTGCCCCGCTGTTTTTTTAGTTTGCCCTGCAATTTGGATGCTCTACATAGTAAAAAGGGCCCTTAATGACACGTGAAGGGCTACCTACATGTGCGAAGGGCTACCTACGTGAAGGGCTATACAAACACCAACCCGATAAAACTTACGTTGGGCTTGGGTTGAGGTCTCAGGTTGCCCGACCCAACCCGAACCCGATCAATATATTAGTTACTTATAAATTATAATTGAGTGTGGATTGTTTGTGTAGAAGGTACGCTAGTGATGTCGGGTCTTATTTGTCCAAGTCATTTCCAAGGACTTACACTAACAATATATGCCGGATTTCTCTCTCCCAAATAGATTGCGTGCTATGCTACATGACTTTTTAAAGGAGTAGTCCTATATTTTAGCTTGGTTTTTAAAATAAAAAAATGAAGTTCTTTATGATGAATAATCACGTATATAATTAATAAAATCATAGATACAAAAAATAAGTCCTATATTGAAATATAATAAACTAATGTAATAACAAAAATATTAGCACATATACACCCGACCAACCCAATCAACTTGTCGAGCCCTCTTGGGTTGGGCTTGGGTTGAGAATTTCCAACCCAAGATTGAGTTGGGTTGGGTTAGGGTTGAGCACTAACCCGAACCAACCCACTTGACTTTCAACTCGATCCAACCCGACCGCGAAGTGATTGAAATTGACCACGAAATGAATGAAATAGATTTTTGACCATCGACCCAATGGAATCTTGGAAAATAACTAGGTTGGTTGGCTAAATTAGATTCTCCTACCCCAAAATCATATGCGGTAAGTTAAGTAAATCACTCTGGTTTAGGAGATATGCTTGTTAAATAAATAGACAAAGAAATGAATTAAAAGATAGAAAAATATTTTTATGTACTTATATATACATATTTACATAATTATGTATTATAGAAAAATGTAAGGGGGAAAATGTTCTCCATGTAAAAAATAAAAAAATAAAAATAAAAAGAGAAAATAGAAAAAAGTGCATAGCACTATAGTTATGACTACGGTTATAATCCGTAGCGATAGGCCAAGCTCTAACCCGGTCGACCGGGTCAAGTCAAAACAGTGAGTTGGGGTCGACCGGGTCGACCGGGTCAATGGCCATTACAGCCAGATGGGGTCGACCGGGTCAAGTCACAACAGTGAGTTTATAATATGTTTTTAGTTTTTTTCCTTCACAATAATCCTGATGGCATTTTTCTTTTTTGTCAACCTCACTTAGCAAAACCAAGTTTGAACTTATTTTGTCAACCATACTTAGCAAGTAATGTTATTATCAGGCCCACACAGGCATTTCGTCGAACACAATACACATCAGTGGGTTTGCATATTTTTATAATCCTCAAATATAACATATGTATAGCATTTTTACGGATATTTGGAAAGAGAAAAGTCGATTAAATGCTTCAACCTAGGGTTTGGGTCAAGGGTTGTCAGAACCTATCCAACACACGAAGTTTATAAGGATAGTTGGAAAGAGAAAATCCAATTAACCTAGGATTTGGGTCAAGGGTCGGATCTCACCTTTTGTTTGATTCTAGCGAACAACAAAGGAGTTCTTAGCCTATGATTCTAGCGAGGCACATGCATGAATCATAGCCTAAGACTTTAGTGCTGAAATTCCCCGAACGGTTTGTCTTCCGGTTCTCTTTGTGTTAGTTGTGTCAGGACACATGTAAGCGGTCATAGCTACGAAAATTGGAAGAGAGCTCGAATTTGTTACCTTTTATCAGCCACACTTCGCATCTACTACGGTAGGACCGATCAGGTTGGGACCTGACATCACTAGTGTACCTTCTACACGTACAATCCACACTCAATTATAATTTATAAGTAATTAATATATTGATTGGGTTCAGGTTGGGTCAGGCAACCTGAGACCTCAACCCAAACCCAACCTAAGTTTTATCAGGTTGGTGTTTGTATAGCCCAAGCTTGAGATCAGACCTGATATATCCTGCCCGAGCCTAACCTAATGTCGGGTCGGTCACAGGTCGGTCGGGTTGAACTCGCCTAACTTTCAGTCGTACATGAAATTAAGGGGGGCAAACTAGAAATTCAGAGGGGCAAACATGAAATTGAGCGGAGGAAACTATAAAATCAGCGGGGAAAACTAAAAAATTAGTGAGGCAAATTAGAAAATCAGCGGGGCAAACTAAAAAATCAGCGGGGCAAACTAGAAAATCAGCGGGGCAAACATGAAATTGAGCAGGGCAAGCATGAAATTCAATGGGGCAAACTAGACAATCAGTGGGGCGAACTTAACAGATTTTTTCATTGCTTAAGCCGATAAATCTAAACTTATTCAATGTTCAAATGGACCACACGAAATGAAATTTTTAATTGAACTTCTATTGTTGATCTTTTCTTGGGGGCTATAGAAGTTTTGGATCAAGCTTATAATTGTTTTTTCTATTAATCCATGTTTATATGATCTTATGAATAGGTTTGATAACAAACAAACATCACTATTGGGCCCATTATGGTTTCAACGGTGGAAATCATTATGTCCATTGTTTCCCATGGTGTGATCCCTTGGAAATGACGTGGACAAATGAGACCTAACATCACTAGTGTACCTTCTACACAAACAATCCACACTCAATTATAATTTATAAGTAACTAATATATTGATCGAGTTTGGGTTAGGTCGGATAACCTGAGGCCTCAACCCAAGCCCAACCTAAGTTTTATCGGGTTTCTCACAAACATCACAGTTGGCCCCACCTGAGTTTCTAATGGTTGACGCTCATTCAACACTGTTTCCTGTAATGTTGTATAGTTGAGATTTGGATATACCTCATTTTTGGTATCATACCATAAAATGATTTAGAAAAATATATGGACGGCATGGATGAAAATCATACATCATGATGGGGCCCACAGACCAGCGACGATCCGCTATTGGCGGGTGGTAGGAGGAGTACCCAATCCGTTTCTGTGAAAAGGAGGGGTATTTCTGTGAAAAACAGCGGAGCAAACTCGAAAAATGGCGGGGCAAACTGAAATATGAGTGGGGCAAGATAGAAAAACGCAGGGCAAACTGAAGTATAAGCGGGTAAACTAGAAAAACAGTGGGGCAAACTAGAAAAGTAGCGAGGGAAACATGAAAAACAGCGGGGAAAACATGAAAAACAGCGGGGGAAACTAGAAAAATAGCGGGTCAAACTAGAAAAACAGCGGGGGAAACATGAAAAACAGCGAGGCAAACTAGAAAACAATGGGCAAACTAGAAAAATGGAAAACATGAAAAACCTATACGGATACGAAATACCCCAGCTGTGGAAAACTACAGGAAAACTAGAAAACAAAAGGAAAACATGAAAAACATGCCCACTGCTTTTCATGTTTTTCCCATTGATTTCATGTGTTTCCCCACTGCTTTTCATGTTTCCTCGTTATTTTTCATGTTTCCCTGCTTTTTCTAGTTTGCATGCTTTTCATGTTTCCGCTATTTTTCTAGTGTCCCCCGTTGTTTTTCATGTTTTCCCATGCTTTTCTAGTTTGCCCTACTGCTTTTCATGTTTCTCTCACTGCTTTTTTTCAATCCCCCGCTGTTTTTTTAGTTTGCCCCGCTCATACTTTAGTTTGCTCCGTTATTTTTCTAGTTTGCCCCGCTCATATTTCATGCTTACCTTGCTCATTTTTATGTTTGCCCCGCTCTTTTTCATGCTTGCCCCGCTCTTAGGATCGATACCAAGACCTCAAGTGTTGAAACGAGGTATTTTCACTCAGTCTGCCAGTTGAGCTATGGATCTAGGTGATAGCTAGATCTGTCTTATTTTTCATCTCAAGCCTTAAAACGAGCTCGTCAAATAGATGGACGGTTTGGATATAACACGTACCTTATAATGGGACCCACAAAATGCCGCAGGAATTATAACGAAAAAAGAAAAAGAAAAAGAAGCTAGTGAATTAGGGTCAGTGGGACCCTATAACTAATGGTGAAAATAAGTGTTTTGACCTGATAGATGGAGGTGGTTTCACACATACTGCATAGTGGGCTATATAATTAAGTAAATATGTATATATAAGTATATAAAAATATTTTTCTATCTTTCAATTCATTTCTTTGTCTATTTATTTAACAAGCATATCTCCTAAACTAGAATGATTTACTTAACGTACCACATATGATTTTGGGATAGGAGAAGCTAATTTAGCCAACCAACCTAGTTATTTTCCAAGATTCCATCGGGTCGATGGTCAAAAATCCATTTCATTCAGTTTGTGGTCAATTTCAATCACTTCGCGGTCAAACTGAAAATTCAACGGGACAAACATGAAATGAAGTGAGGCAAACATGAAATTGAGTGGGGAAAACTAGAAATTTAGCGGGTAAAACATGAAACTGAGTAAGGCAAACATGAAATTAGGGTTGAAAGTCGGGCCAGTTGGTTCGGGTTGGTGCTCAACCCTAACCCAACCCAAGGTTCCTATACCTAAACCTTGACCTAACCCAACCCAATCTTGGGTTGGGAATTTTCAACCCAAGCCCAACACAAGAGGGCTCGATGGGTTGATTGGGTTGGTCGGGTGTATGCATGCTAATATTTTCATTATTATATTAGTTTATTATATTTCAATATAGGACTTATTTTTTGTATCTATGATTTTATTAATTATATACGTGATTATTTATCATAAAGAACTTCATTTTTTTTTCTTTAAAAAACCAAGCTAAAATATAGGACTACCCCTTTAAAAAGTCATGTAGCATAGAACGTAATCTATTTGGGAGAGAGAAATCCGACATATCTTGTTAGCTTGAGTCCTTGGAAATGACGTGGACAAATGAGACCCAACGTTACTAGTGTACGTTCTACACAAACAATCCACACTCAATCTATTTGCCCCGCTGCTTTTCATGTTTTCTCCGCTGATTTTCTAGTTTGCCCCGCTCATATTTCAGTTTGCTCCGCTGCGTTTCATGTTTCCCCCGCTGATTTTCTAGTTTACCCCACTCATATTTCAGTTTGCCTCGCTGTTTTTCTAGTTTGCCCCGCTGTTTTTCATATTTCCCCGTTGATTTTCTAGTTTGCCCCGCTACTTTTTATGTTTCCCCCACTGATTTTCTAGTTTGCCCCGCTGTTTTTCTAGTTTGCCCCGCTCATGTTTCAGTTTGCCCCGCTGCTTTTCATGTTTCCCCTGCTGATTTTCTAGTTTGCCCCGCTTCTTTTCATGTTTCCCCCGCTGATTTTCTAATTTGCCCCGCTGCATTTCATGTTTGCCCTGCTGCATTTCATGTTTCCCCCGCTGATTTTCATGTTTCCCCCGCTGATTTTCTAGTTTGCCCCGCTCATATTTTAGTTTGCCCCGCTGTTTTTCTAGTTTGCCCCGCTGCTTTTCATGTTTCCCCCGCTGATTTTCTAGTTTACCCCGCTCTTTTTCATGTTTGCCCTGCTCTTTTTCATGCTTGCCCTGCTCATTTTCATGTTTGACCCTCTCATTTTCATGTTTGCCTCGCTAATTTTCATGCTTGCCCTCTCATTTTCATGTTTGCCCCGTTGAATTTCATATTTGCCCCACTGAATTTCATGCTTGCTCCGCTAAATTAACTTCTCCTACCCCAAAATCATATATAGTACATTAAGTATATCATTCTAGTTTGGATCCTTACTCTCCCTTGGGTGGTAGACTCTTAGGAGTTTCAACACCCGGTCAAGCGTTTGAGTATCCATAGGTGGTAAATTTCCACTAGTGTGAGTGTGTGGGGGTGTGTAAAAAAAAAAAAAAAAACAAATCATTTTAATTTAGGAGATATGCTTGTTGAATACATGGACAAAGAAATGAATTAAAAGATAAAAAAATATTTTTATATACTTATATATACATATTTATATAATTATGTATTAGAGAAAAATGTAAGGGAGAAAAAGTTCTCCAGAAATATTTTTTTATCTCCAGACTGTCTGTAGTTTTTTTTTTTTTACTGTGTTGCATGTGTGGGTCCAATCATGAGGTTTGTGTTATATCCAAACTGTTCATCTATTTGGCGAGCTCATATTAGGGCTTGAGACGAAAAATAAGATAGATCTAGCTATCAAGTGGACCACACTGTAAAAGGCAGTGGGGAATTGAACGTCTACCATTGAAACCCTTTCAGGGATTACAAAAGTTTTTGATCATTCTGAAATTTGTTTTTCCTCTTCATCCGGGACTTTGTGACCCTATGAATGAACTTAGATGGGGAGGATTTCTCGCAAACATCACAGTGGGCTCCACCTGAGTTTCCAATGGTTGACGCTCATTCAACACGGTTTCCTGTAATGTGGTACACTTGAGATTTGGATATACCTCATTTTTGGTGGCCCACGTACCACTGACTATCCGTCATGGGCGGGTGGCAGGAGGCGTACCCAATCCGTTTCCGTGAAAACGAGGGGTATTTTCGTCCTGAAATTTGTCGTCCGTACGAGGAGGTCCAGCTGCGTATTCTAAGTTTGTATTGTCCCAAGAATATCCAATGGATAAAAGGTAGGGCCCACAGTCGTAAATTTCTCCCAAACAAACGTTGATGAAGTTCCTGCGCTGGAAATATAGTTGGTACCCACCATTATTTTTGTGAGACATCCACCCCGTCCATCCGTTTTGTGAGCTCATTTTAGGAATCGAATTTGCAAGTGAGCAGGATCCAAGACTCAAGTGGGCCGCACTAAAGGAAAAGGTGGGTAGAGAAATTCCTACCGTTGAAACCTCCCTGGGATTGACATTGATGTTTGCATGCCATCCATACTGTTCATAACATCATTCCTACTAGGATGAACTGAAAAAATAAATATTATCCTGATTCAAAACTTTTCTGGCCCCACGAATATTTTAACTGTGGAAGTTTAATCCTCGCATTTTTGGCCCACTCGAGTATTGGATCCGGTTTATTTTTGGCATTATATCCTAAAATGATCTCACAAAACGGATAGATGGGGTGGATTTCTCACAAACATCACGATGTGCCACATATAGGTTCCTAGCGCACGAAATTCATGCCAAAGCCCTACGCGGGAAATCCGCGTCCGTTGATGGCTGTGGGATAAGACAGAAGAAGTATATTTAAACCAAGTTAGCCCCCTAATACAGCTGGATTGCAAATGGTCTTTAAAAATATTTGATACTCTGGCAGAGTATGTCACTTGATAGATGCATTCACAGGCGGTCAGGAAATTATTCAGGTGACATACATTAACTTAAATCAAACCAACTAATTTGTAAGTATTGTTTGGTTGTAGTCCCAAAATCAGATCGGTTGGACAATGCCTACCTTTGATTCCTCAGGACAACTGGATATTTATATTTTTAACCGTCCAATAAATTTCTATCCATCTGATTATCAGGTAATTGAATATGCATAAATTTTTTGTTCACAATATATCTAAAGGAGACCCATAATTTGGACTGTTTAATTTGAATTAGTTGCATGCCAAGTATGCAGTTTCTGCGAGTGCCTGTGCATCATCCATCACATTCTGTCAGAGTATCAAAGTTTTTCTTCAAACAAAGTGATTAGATAATCTATTTAATGACTGCAATTTCAAAGTCTTGCAACTTGTTAATAAATTAACAGGTTTTAATGTATTCTATGGTTTAACATATTATCCCATGTGCCTCACAAGTAGAGATAGGTGATGGTTCGGAACCGTCCATCTTCTAGGTGTCATTGTGGCCTGGCCAGTTTACAATAACCATAAAAGGATTATTCTGACCTTCGATGTATGGATTTCCATGTGAACAGTTAATACTTTTCTATCGCAATTTTAAACTGCTATAATCATTCAGGAACAGATTGCCTGTGGCTGCGTGGGGTCGACAGAAATGTCTGTATCTAATCCACTCCGTCCATATGTTTTCAAAGACCCCATTAGGATAGGATTATAAAAATCAGGAAGATCTGATACTCAGGTGGGCTACATCTATAAAACAGTGGTAACAGCAACTTCCACCATTGAAACCTTCCTAGAGCTGACCGTGTTGTTTATATACCATTCAAACCGTTCATAAAATTATTGCCACTCAGATAAATAGTAGGAACAAATATTGTCCTGATACGAAACTTCCATCACCGTCAAGTGTTTAATCGATGCTCTTTCATGTGGTATGGCTCACATTAGTTTTGGATGTGCCTTATTTTTAAAATCATATCCTTTCAAAACAGAGGAACAAAGTGGATTTTTCAAGGCATATAGATATTTTTGTGCCCATACGGATTCCTGACGTTGCAGGAAGTTCCGTTTCAAACAGCGGTAACTGAATTGCTACTGTTTCCTCTAATATGACACCCCCTGAACTACAAGCATGAAAATCCTGCTTTCCCCGCGTCGTGATTGTCCCATGTCATTACTGATGTTGTCTGCACTTGCCACAAGCATGGAATGCCCACCATTAAAATGGTCGTGCTGCCTAATTTTAGTGTTTATTTTCCATCAAACTCGTTGACTATGTCATACGTTCTTGGATGAAGGTATAACACTAATATAAGCTTGATTTAAAATTATGTGGCCCTGAAGAAGCTTTCAATGGTGAATGTTCAATCACCACTATTTCATGTGGTGTGGTCCACTTGAGATTTATTTAAATCTACCTCATTGTTTGGCTCATGCCTTAAAATAAGCAGGCAAAATGAATGGTTGGTGCGGATAAAATGCACCCATTATTGTGGGTCTCACGGTGCACTGTCAGGCTACTGGCATTTGTCAGTATGCGATCCTGTCAGAAAGTGATTAGATTGATCATGTATGGGCTGACCTCACATATGGGGCTAGCACAATAAAATCAAATTCACTCCTCTTGGATCATCAACTTGTAACAGGGACGAGTCAATCTCGTTTGACTCCGTGACTAGCCCAGGTTGGCAATGGGTGGGTCCAGCCCCATACCAATTAAGCTCTCAGGCCTTAGTTGGGCTAAGACAGCCTTGCCGACGCCCTTCAAGGAAAAACAAAAAGACTAGGGGTTGGAATTAATATAATTAATGAATATTTTTGTCATTTCCTATTATGTGATTGGTTTAGATTATATTGAATTATGAGTATGAATGGGACAGTATTTCTAACTACATGTGTACATTCAATGAAATCCAATCGCACATATCCTTAAAGTCTCTCTCTCTCTTTATTTTTTATTTAATTTTTTTTTTTTATGAGAGCCATCCACTTGATAATTGGACAGGGGCTATTCACCATGAGGCAGATTAGCTACTAAACGCTTCAATAGCGAGTTACATCACCAAGTTGTGTGGGCCCACCATAATGTATGTGTTATATTCACACTTTCCAGAGAGATCATTTTATGGAATGAGCCAAGGAATGAGGTAGATCCAAAGCTCAAGCGAACCCTACCATAGAAAACAGTGGGGACAGTAATGCCCACCATTAAAACCATCTGATGATATTTGTGTTTCCTGTAATCCAGGTCTGTGTGATATTATGCACAGGTTGGATGGTGAATAAACATCATGGCCCCTGGAAAGGTCTCAATAATAAGCATCATTGTCCCCATTGCTTTCTATGTTGTGGCCCACTTAAGCTTTTGATCTACCTCATTATTTGGCTCGTGCTCTATAATAATCTGGAAAAAAGAATGGATGATGTGGATATAGTACATACATCATGATAATTAAGGCCCACAGAACTATTCCACGTCAACAGATTACAACTTCGGTTTGTGTTATATACTTTGCCATGGGAGTTTGTATTTAAAATCTGATGGGTATTTTTGTCATTTTATGAAAAAACATGACCGAAACTCAAGAAAACTACCAGAAAGTACTCCTTTGACAATTATCTTTATCGATGAGGTAGCTTAATAACAAGTTAATTTTGAAAGGTATAGGGATACACATGAGAAATAAATAAGATAGTATTTTCTAAAATTCCCTTTTAGAAAAGCCCACACCTTTCACTGTATTGGTTTTACATTTTAGAAATTGCCTAAACAGCTTAACTGAATGAAATTTAATAATAGGTTCAAGATTGGATCCTCAAGGATATGTTGGCTTTATTTTTGGCTGATACAAATTCATTGAAGATAGGTTAAAGGTGGGTCCAGACTGGTTTAAAAGTTTCTACACAAATCATGTTCTGCCAAATTCACTCCATTGAGGATTATAATCTGCAGTTAAAATATAGATGTTAAGGTCTTTTCTTGCTACAAATGGTTCGTTTGATAGTTGGAGTGATGTTTTGGACTGAGATCTAATATTGGTTCTAGATCGAAGCTAGTTTATCATTGGTTTGGGTCCAATATCTATTTCTTCTCATGGCACCCTTGCTACAAATGTTATTATTCTTTGTGACAAAATGTGAATAATTTTCTGTCCAAGAAATTTATATTGCATTTGGTTGCACTATTTATTTGAATGGCAGTAATAAGTTTGATATGGGAAATGACAAAACTATTTTACATTCTGAATGAGGTGATCCTCAAAATTGAATTCATTTTAGGTCTACTTGAAGGTAAAAATATTATGTTTTGAAGTATGGTTTTTAGACTCGGTGACTCATTGCGGTTCATTTGGGTTTGAGTTAAGTCACAACTCATTCACCGAGTTGGGAGTGAATTGGCCTGAATAGTCCAATTAGTCGGGAGTGAACGTGGGAGCTACTAATGGTGTCCAACTAGATTGGTTTAGACCGATAGTTGACATAGGCAAGTCGTATTTGACTCATCTGATTCCTCAATCAATGTTTTGGACCTACTCCCTTGCCATGGATCTAAGGAACACCATTGCAATTTGGTTATTAATTCCAAGCAATGTTGCATCTGAAGTCAGTTGCTTCAATCGCCATCTCTAGTTATAATACAATAAAAATATAAGAACGCTTCTGTTGTGGAGATTAACTGCTAATGGTCAGGTTGATCCCTCCACTCAACCTGACCCAACTCACATCAAGTTGAGTAATTCAGAGTTTTTGAACGGAACACAGTTCTAGGCAATACCGTTTTGGAGTGCGCCACTTGCCAGGGACCAAAATTGGTAGGATTAATCTTTGCATCTGTCTTTTTATTTCTGATTTTTTATGGTGATTTGCTTTGTTTGAAGTGAAATGGATAAGATTAGGATGGTATTGAGTCATATCAGCCGAGAATAAACCCATGCTTCAAGGTTGGGTCATCTTTGCCACCACATAGCAGACTACGACACCCGTCCTCCAGATGCACATACATGAAGAGAGCCGCAGCTTATGAAAGATGTGTTTCATTCACAAACCAATCAGGCCCATCACTCTTCAAGGACAAGCCATGGCTTCCATTGACATGGTCGACCTGAACACGCTTGGGCCCATTTGTCATTAAGTCGTGTTAACCACGAGAGACCATAAGGTAGAAACCGTAATACATGTTTATTCCATTAACAACGGCGAGAATATACAGGGAGATGCTAGTTTCTGGAAGACATTTGTAGAAATCTTAAGAGATACACATTTTAATAAAATAAAAAAGGAAATGCTTTAATCTGAAAGGTTACCCCCAAACAACTCTAACAAATCAAAACCATAACTTTAGGTCCACAACATAGATACTTAACTTTAAATGGTACCACATGAGGATTGATCTGTGTACCCGCCACAGAGTAAAAGAAAAGAATAATTAAATTGTGGAATGTACCAAAAAGATATCATCGAATATTAGGGCCGTTCACAAGTTGAGCTAGCTCGAAAAACTCGCTCGACTCGGCTCAAGTCAGCTCGGATTGACTCGGCTTGAATGACCGATTCGAGCCAAGTCAAGTTAATTATTTGAAGCTCGAGTTAAGTTCAAGCCGAGTTCGATCAGGGGGCATTTCAACTCGACTCGACTCGAACTCAACTCGACTAGAAGCTTGAACTCGAGCTCGACTTGGCTCGATTAATACATATATTAAATATTATATTATATATTATATATATATATATATAATATTAATATAAGTTTTAAGTTTTAACTTTTAAAAAAAAAAAAGAAAAAAAAAAGAAAGAAAAGAAAACAAACCCTAGAATCTCTACCTGACCGCACACACCCCTTTTCCCTTTCTCTTTCCCTTTCTTCTCTTTCTCTACCCGTTGTCAGCCGCACGCATGCCCGGACCACCACCACCAGTTTTCATTTCAGCTCCACAATAGTATGATTTCAATCTCTTGAGATCTACTTCTTGGGCGAGAAACCCAAGAAATCCGAGATGGGTTCTTCTCAGATTTGTTAGAGCTTCAAGGAAATCCAAGGATCTGATTGGCTAGAGCTCTTTACTTGGATTTTTAATCTGTGTTTTGCTCTGTTTCTTTTTTAGTACTTGGATTTCTGCTGGTGGAAGAAGATCAAGAACAGATCGGTTCTTACAGGTTTTCTCATCCAATTCGAAGTTTTGTTTAGTTTTTTCATCAGGTTTTGCTTTGATTCTCCTAAGATTTTTAAATTTTCATCAATGAGGGAGGATTAAGAACAGAATCCATTACTCTCTCACCCAATAAGCTCAAGCTCGACTCGAGGTAAACTTGACTCGACTCGAACCACTAGCTCGACTTGAACTCGACTCGACAGCTTTGGCAAACAAGCCAAGCTTCAATGTTGAGCTCGAGGCCGAGCTCGAACTCGAGTACAACATGGACAAGCAGAGCCGAGCTTGGCCCACCTCGATTCGACCAACTCAGCTTGATGCCCACCTCTATCGAATATGGTCCTTTTTATGGCACTTGCTGAATTATCTTGTAACCATTTATTTCTATGATAATAATCAGAGGGTTAGGATCTACCATCTTGAGAGATTAGTGTTGGAATCTCCATCCACGATTTGTCCATTCGTTCATCTAGTTAGGACACCATTCATCAGAGCCATGGGTAAAAGACTATGACTCGATCAACTCATTTGGCCCTGCTTGACGAATGAGAGGTGACTTGGTGGGTGATTCACATTCATTGGGAGTTACCAAGTCTAAGTTGTGAGTTTAAAAACTAGGATCCAAGCCAGTAACCTCACATCCTCTTACATTTCCTTTTGTTGAATGCACCCTTTTCCTACATTTGGCGCATTGGAATGGTATGGCAAAAGTACTAATCTAGATGCAACAATAGGAGTATTGTTCCAAGAATGATTTTTATTTTTATTTATTATTTTGGTTTATGTAAATATCATTTCTCAACAGCAGCAGCAGTAGTAACAACAACAACAATAATGATGATGATGATAAACAGTAGTAACTTTAAGCATTTAATATTAATACTCTAAATCTATATTAGAATGCAAGTAGTGGAGAACATTTTCGCGCCTGCAATTAGTTTCCAACAGTGAATAACTGGGTGCATTCAAGGGATAAGAAGAGAAATTTTATAAAGTAATGAGCATCTTAGAAATTTGAAAATCTGTATTGTGCAAGATGCAGTTAATATTTAACTGCAAAGGCCACTGAGTGTTTGTATTTTCTGAAAAAAGCTTAAAACCTTGATGAGCCTCAACTTCTCTCTAACCAAAGCTGACTTTCTCTGATAATAGTTGGAAACTCGTAGCTAAGTGCCATATGGGGGAACTTTTGTTGTCAGAATGTCTTAAATCTGACATTTTCTGGGCTGCTCGACCAGTCGAGTGCCTGGCTCGACCAATCGAGGGTCCACTCGACCGGTTGAGGGCCGCTCGACTCGAAGTCCAGCGAGAACAGGTTTTGGGTGTCCGGGCCGCTCGACCAATCGAGGCCTCGGCTCGACCAGTTGAGGTTACACAGATCTTGCGCGGACTGCGTAAATTTGATGCGATTTCCGGACTTTTCTGGACTAGGTGCATAAATGGAGTTTCCTAAACTATAAATAGGAATCCCTAAGGCTATTCTAATGTATTCTAAGGCTTTCTAAAAGTTTTACAAGGGTTCCTAAAAGGGTTTTAGAGTTATCAAAGGGTGTAGCAAGGGTGAGATTCGAGGTTGTTCGAATCGGGTAAGTCCTCTCTCTTGTAATTTCTATTTCATAGTGGATTTCTGTCACTTTGTGCCGTGGTTTCTTCCCGCAAGAGTTTTCCACGTTAAACCTTTGTGTTCTCTTGTGAATACTTGATGTTATTAGATTGTTATCTTAGATCTAGATCTGTGTGATTCCACAGCATAAATCCCTAACAAGTGGTATCAGAGCAATCGTTGGGACACAGATCTGAATGTGCAGGATTAGTAATAATGGAAAACGGCAAGTTTGATATTGAGAAGTGCTCAGACAAAAATAATTTTGAGTTATGGAAGGTTAAGATGATTAGCATGTTAACCAAGTAAGGCAAGATTAAAGCTCTTGAGGAGCGGAAATCTACCATGAAAGATGATGAATGGGAAAACCTTAATAGTAATGCTTTAGCTTCTATCCGTTTATGTCTCACGGATGAGGTTCTCTAAAATGTTTTGAGGGAGAAAACTGTGACTAGTTTGTGGGCGAAGTTAGAGAACATCTATACAAAGAAGTCATCTGAAGATCACCTATACTTGAAGCTACAGTGTTATACCTTCAAGATGGCAGACGGTGGAGATCTAGAAGCCCATAACAGCAACTTTAATAAATTGATGTGCAAATTGCTAGATATAGAGGAAGTAGTCAAAGATGGGGAACATGCATGTATATATTGTTGAATTCTCTTCCTGCATCATATGACTCTTTCAGGGACACGATGTGCACCGCAAATAAAACCCCAAGTGTTGACACCGTTATCTCAGTCTTTTAAGGGAAACCTATGAGAAAGCTAAAAGACGAGATAGGGGCATCTTCCGATGTACTGATTACAAGGGATAGAGATTCTGAGCGAGGTAGATGATCTTCAAGACCTAGATCTAAATCCAAGGGCAAAGACAAAGGAAAATTAAAGTATTTGAATTATGAATTGTCTAGACACATGAAAAAGGATTGTAAAAATCCTAAAACGAATAAAGAAAATTCAGCAGCTTCTTCCAAAGAGGCCAATGTGGTCACATCTGATGAAAAATCAAGTGGTAGTGATGTTGTATATGTTTCCATGATTGGTCACTTACACGACAATAATAAAGACGAGTGGATACTTGACACAGCAGCATCTTATCACATGACTCCTCATCGGAGTTGGTTTAACAGTTATAAGGAATGCGATGGTGGACAGGTTTTTATGGGCAATGACAATGCCTATAATGTTGTGGCTATTTATATGATGAGCATAAAGATGTTTGATGGGATGGAGCGTACCTTGACTGACGTCAGGCATGTTCCTGATATGAAAAAAAATCTAATTTCTCTTGGTGCACTCGAGGCTATATAGTACAAGTTTACCGGTACTGATGGTGTCCTTAAAGTTTCAAAAGGGATACTCGTGGTTATGAAAGCGCAAAGGCACGAAAACCTTTACAGGCTGATTGGGGGCACTTCATCAAGTGGAGCGACAACAGCTATTGTAGACTCCACGTCTCTACGTATGTGGCATGCTCATCTGGGCCACATGAGCGAGCGGGGCATGAAGGTACTTTCTGATCGATGTTTGATTCCAGCTTTTAAAAATTCTGATTTAGATATATGCGAGCATTGTATATATGGTAAACAATCTAGATTATCTTTTAAATCTGAAAAACATGTTTGTAAGGGAGTGCTTAATTATGTGCACTTTGACGTATGGGGGCTATCGCTAGAAGTTTCCATTGGATGGTCGTCATGGTTTGTTTCATTCATTGACGACTACTCCAGGAAAGTTTGAGTTTACTTCATGAAACATAAATCTGAAGTTTTCACCATATTCAAACAATAGAAGACAATGGTCGAAAAATAGTCAAGGTGAAAAATAAAAGTTTTAAGGACTGGCAATGGTGGAGAATTTACTTCCACTGAGTTTAATGAGTATTGTAAGGATGAAGGGATCATTAGGCACAATACAGTGCACCACACGCTTGAGCAAAATGGTGTGGCTGAGGAATGAATCGGACTCTCTTGGAGAGAGCCAGATGCATGTTAAGTAATGCTGCGTTGGCAAGGACCTATGGACAGAGGCCGTTAATACGGCTTGTTATTTAGTGAACCGATCTCCTTCAATGGTAATTGAATGTAAAATCCCAGAAGAAGTATAGAGTGGTCAGAAAATCGACTACTCAGATCTACGCTTATTTGGTTGTGAAGCTTACTCTCATGTATCGTAAGTTGAGAGAGATAAGATAGACCATAAAGTAAAAAAGTACATCGCTGTTGGCTATGACATTGGTGTGAAAGGTTACAGGTTATTTGACAAGATCAAACGTAAGGTCATCACTAATCGTGACGTCAGATTCGATGAAAGCTCTTTATTCTGTAAGAATGATCAAGAGGAGCAAAATGAACCAGAAAGGTTGATCATAAACGTACAGATTAACTCAGATGATACTCAAGCAGAGACAGATGCGTAGACATAGGAACAAGATCAGGTGGAGTAGCCACCTATGAGAAAGAACCTACCGCGTGATCGTAGGTTACCGGCAAGATACAAGGACGACTCTAATATTGCATATGCCCTCATTACAGATGAGGGAGACTCGTCTATTATTCAAGAGGCTTTTAATGAGCCTGATGCAGAAAAGTGGAAGGCATCTATAGGCGATGAGATGGACTCGTTACACAAAAATCACACATGTGAACTAGTGGAGTTTTACGTGGGCCGAAAAGTGATCAAATGTAAGTGATTATTCAAAAGGAAACAATATAGATACAAAGCAAGGTTGGTGGTGAAGGGTTATACTCAAAGAGAAGGAATCGACTTCACAGAGATATTTGCATCGATGGTTAAGCAAGTATCTATCAGATTCGTGTTGGCACTAGTTGTTCAATACAATCTCGAGCTGGAATAGATAGATGTGAAGACTGCATTCCTGCATGGAAAACTAGAAGAGCAGATCTACATGAAGCAACCAGATGACTACGAAGTTAAAGGGGTAGAGAAAAAGGTTTACAGGTTAATGAGGTCGTTGTACAGCCTGAAACAGTCGCCTAAGCAGTGGTATAAAAAATTTGATTCTTTCATGGCGAGTCAGAGATTTACTCGAAGTGAATACGATCACTATGTCTATTACAAGACACTGAGTGATGAAAAATTCATCATCCTAGTACTGTATGTTGATGATATGTTGATCGCCTATCATGATATGTTTGAAATCAACATACTGAAGACTCAGTTATCAGGGACATTCGCGATGAAAGATCTGGGGCTGCAAAGAGGGTTATCGGCATGGATATTAATAGAGACAGGAAGAAGAGCAAGCTTTGGTTATTACAGGGAGAATACATTGAAAAGGTGTTGATCAAGTATAGGATGAACCAAGAAAAGCCGGTGAGCATTCCCCATCCGACTCACTTTAAGCTTTCCTCATAACAATGTCCTAAATCAAATGAGGAAAAGCAAGTTATGTTTCATGTGCCTTATTTGAATGCGGTTGACAGTTTAATGTATGTCATGGTCTGTACGAGACCAGATATTTCACAAGCATTCAGTGTTATGAGCAGATACATGTCAAATCCCGGCAAGCAACATTGAGAAGCGGTGAAATGACTACTTTGATACATTCGAGATACGAAAGACTACGTCTTAACTTTTGAGAAGACATGGACAAAGTTGGTAGGGTATGTGGATTCCGACTACGCAGGCAATGTGGATTCCAAAAAGTCTACTTCAAGATGCTCGCTTGTACTAGCAGGTGGAGCAATTAGTTGGATATTGAAGCAGGTGGACCGTGAAATGCACGAAAATGACCGTGAAGTGAAGAGGCATGACCGTGAAATGCACCGAAATGACCATAAATCAACACAGAATAGGCGGGAATGACCGTGATATGCATGGAAATGACCGTGAAGTGAGGTGATTGGACCGTGAAATGCACGAAAATGACCATGAAGTGAAGGGGCATGACCGTAAAATGCACTGAAATGATCGTGAATCAACACGGAATAGGCGGGAATGACCATGATATGCATGGAAATGTCCGTGAAGTGAGGCGATTGGACCGTGAAATGCGCGAAAATGACCGTGAAGTGAAGGGGCATGACCGTGAAATGCACCGAAATGACCATGAATCAACACAGAATAGGCGGGAATGACCGTGATATGCATGAAAATGACCGTGAAGTGTAGTGATTGGACCATGAAATGCGCAAAAATGACCGTGAAGTGAAGGGACATGACCATGAAATGTGCCGAAATGACTGTGAATTAACACGAAATAGGCGGGAATGACCGTGGTATGCATGAAAATGACCGTAAATCTTGGCGAATGGACCGTGAAATTGGCAGAAATGATCGTGAAGTGAAGGGGCATGACAGTGAAATGCGCCGAAATGACCATGAATCAACACGGAATAGGCGGGAATGACCGTGATATGCATGGAAATGACCGTAAAGTGAGGCGATTGGACTGTGAAATGCGCGAAAATGACCGTGAAGTGAAGGGGCATGACCGTGAAATGCACCAAAATGACCGTGAATCAACACGGGATAGGCTGGAATGATCGTGATATACATGGAAATGACCGTGAAGTGTAGCGATTGGACCGTGAAATGCACAAAAATGACAGCGAAGTGAAGGGGCATGACTGTGAAATGCGTCAAAATGACCGTGAATCAACACGGAATAGGTGGGAATGACCGTGGTATGCATGAAAATGACTGTGAAGTGAGGCGATTAGACCTTGAAATGCGCGTAAATAACCATGAAGTGAAGGGACATGACCATAAAATGCGTCGAAATAACCATGAATCAACACGGAATCGCCGGGAATGAGCGTGATATGCATGAAAATGACCGTGAAGTGAAGGGGCATGACCGTGAAATGCGCCGAAATGACCATGAATCAACACGGAATAGGCAGTGATCGTGAAGTGTAGCGATTGGAACGTGAAATACGTGGAAATGACCGTGAAGTGAAGGAGCATGACCGTGAATCAGCACGGAATAGGCAAGAATGACCGTGATATGCATGAAAATGACCGTGAAGTGTACATTCACGGTCATTTCGGCGTATTTTACAGTCATGCCCCTTCACTTCACGGTCATTTTCGCACATTTCACGGTCCAATCGCCTCACTTCACGGTCATTTTCATGCATATCATGGTCATTCTCGCCTATTCCGTGTTGATTCACGGTCATTTCGACGCATTTCATAGACATGCCCCTTCACTTCACACTCATTTTCGCGCATTTCACGGTCCAATCGCTACACTTCACGGTCATTTCCATGCATATCACGGTCATTCCTGCCTATTCCGTGTTGATTCACGGTTATTTCGGCGCATTTCACGGTCATGCCCCTTCACTTCACGGTCATTTTCGCACATTTCACGGTCCAATCGCCTCACTTTACGGTCATTTTCATGCATATCACGGTCATTCTCGCCTATTCCGTGTTGATTCACGGTCATTTCGGCGCATTTCACGGTCATGCCCCTTCACTTCATGGTCATTTCTGCGCATTTCACGGTCCATTCGCCTCACTTCACGGTCATTTCCATGCATATCACGGTCATTTCCATGCATATCACGGTCATTCCAGCCTATTCCGTGTTGATTCACGGTCATTTCGGCGCATTTCACGGTCATGCCCCTTCACTTCATGTCATTTACGCACATTTCAAGGTCCAATCGCCTCACTTCACGGTCATTTCCATGCATACCATGATCATTCCCGCCTATTCCGTGTTGATTCACGGTCATGCCCCTTCACTTCACAGTCATTTTCGCGCATTTCACTGTCTAATCACTACACTTCACGGTCATTTCCATGCATATCACGATCATTCTTGCCTATTCCGGGTTGATTTACGGTCATTTCGGCGCATTTCACAGTCATGCCTCTTCACTTCACGGTCATTTTCGAGCATTTCATGGTCCATTCGCCAAGATTCACGGTCATTTTCATGCATATCACGCTCATTCTCGGCGATTCCGTGTTGATTCACGGTCATTTCGACGCATTTCACGGTCATGCCCCTTCACTTCACAGTCATTTCCGCGCATTTCACGGACCATTCGCCTCACTTCACTGTCATTTCTATGCATATCACGGTCATTTCGGTCATGCCCCTTCACTTCACGGTCATTTCTGCGCATTTCACAGTCCATTCGTTACGATTCACGGTCATTTCCATGCATACCACGGTCATTCCCGCCAATTTCGTGTTAATTCACGGTCATTTCGGCGCATTTCAAAACGGAATGCGTGGATTGACCATGAAATGCATGAAAATTACCGTGAATCAAAACGGAATCGGCGGGATTGACCGTGAAATGCATGGAAATGACCATGAAGTGTAGGGAAATGGCCATGAAATGCATGGAAATGACCGTGAAGTGAAGGGAATTGACTGTGAAATGCATGGAAATGACCATGAAATGAAAGGGAATTCTCCTTCACAGTCATTTTCGGGTGGTTCCATTTCATTTCACGGTCATTTCCATGCACTTCATGATCAATTCCATTCACTTCACGGTCATTTCCATGCATTTCACGATTAAATCGCTTGACTTCACAGTTATTTTCATGCATTTCACGGTCATTTTCGGCGATTTTGTTTTATTTCACGGTCATTTCCATGTATTTCATGGTCAATTCCCTTCACGGTCATCGACCTAATGGAATCTTGGAAAGTAACCAGGTTGGTTGGCTAAAGTAGCTTCTCCTACACCAAAATCATATAAGGTTCATCGCATAACTATTTTTGGTTTAGAAGATATACTTTTTAAATGAATAAAGAAAGAACTGAAAAAAAGAGAGGAAAATTTTTTTATATGCTTATATTATATATACATATTTATATAAATGTGTTTGAGAAAATTGTAGGTAGAATAAAGTTCTCCATGTAAAAAATAAAATTAAAAAAAAATAAGGAAAAAATTGGATGGACAACTTTGGCTACGGTTATAATCCGTAGCTATAGGGGCGCTAGATTGGCGTGGCCCTGCCAGATAAGTCAACAACTGGCGCAGGGTGCGCTAGTTCAACGCGCCCACCCCAGACAGTCCTCTATAGCTATGGATTTTTGTAGCTATGGCTACGGTTATAATCCGTATCTAAATCTCCTTGTATAAAAAAATAAAAAATAAATAATCTACTTAAAAAATAAAAAATAAATAAAATTTAGGTCGAATCTTTGTTGTTTTTGTGGTCCCATAATGAGGTCTATGTTATATCCAAACCGTCCATCTATTTTGAGAGATCATTTTAAGGCTTGTGATGGAAAATATGACAAATCTAACTATCAAGTGGACCACACTGTAAAAGGCAGTGGGGATTTGAATGTCTACCGTTGAAACCCTTTTAGGGGTTACCGAAGTTTTGGATCATTATGAAATTTGTTTTTCCTCTTCATCCAGGTCTTTGTGACCTTATGAATAGATTGGATGGAAAATAAATGTTATGGTGGCCCTACAAAATTTTTAACGGTGAAAATCAATTTTCACGCTGCTCTTTGTGGTGTGGTCCAGCTGATCTTTGGATATGATTTTTTTTTTTTAGATAATGCTCCGAAATGATCTCGAAATATGGGTGAACGTTGTGGATATAATAAATACATAACTGTGGGGCCCATGTAACGTTGATCTCTTTTGAACCGTTCGTATAACTCGGAGTTCGAGGAGCGTCAGCGCTGTCTTCCCGTAAAAGGAAAAAGCAGGGGCATTTCCGACCTTTGGGAAGGCGTCCGTACAGCTGGGGCTTATTCTTGTAAGGTAAAATGAGGTGAGCTTCATCTCGTAAATGGGCCATAAATGGGTCGTACTCTTATTTACCTGTTTTAAAATATAATTCCATGACATGCAACCAAAACTCAGCTGATCAAAATCCCCAGTGGATTCGAGAGACAGAATTGATAAAAGAGTCTAAACTTTTATGTGCTCCGCCTTGATGTTTATATTTATAATGTAATTTCTACCTGTATGCAGTGACATCACAAAAAACTAGCTTGATACCAAACTTTCGTGTCTGTGTGAATAATTCAATGGTGGTCATTGAATCTCCAATGTTTCCTCTAGCGTGTCACACTTAAGTTTTGGATCCATCTCATTTTTTCTCACATGTTCTAAAATGATCTTACAAAACGGATGAACGGGGTGGATTTATCACAAACATCACGACGGCCCCAATTAACATCTTGGCACAAAGGGGATGCGATTTACTGGAAAGCCAATGGCAGAAAGTTACAGCGCCGGGATGAACCATGATATTTGTTAGAAATCCACCCGCCCATCAGTTTGACAATATCATTTTAGGAAATGTAATAAAATAAAATTAGGTGGATCCAAGAATCAAGTAAAAACTATAGGAATAGTTTCTTGTTATTGAATCCCTTGTTGGAAATTGGATTTTGGAAAACTATTAAAATTATATAAAATTAAAATAAAAAAGTTAAAAAACTTATCAATTTGTATAAGTCGAGGCGTGACGTGAGTCACTCGGCTTGAAATCGAATTTGCTCCCCTTGGACAGCGTCCCAAGTGCAACAGGTTTCCAGAGCAATCGACCTCCAGGATATAACGACTATGACCCGGTCCCAGCGGTGTACTCACTGTACACGGGCTCGAACCACTTGTAGTCTTAACCCGAACTAGAAAATACTTGAACACATTTTTAAGAGGAAATCTGATTTTGCTAATCCATTTAAAAACTTAAAATCAGAAGTCTATTTATAGACTTTGTGAAGACACCCTTTCACAAGGGTTGTGACTATTGGGTTTAAACCCAAGTGGTGCGACCCTTAGTCTTCAAAAGACACAACTTTTCAAAACAAAAATTGAAAGGATATAACATTCCAGTGAAAAGACACATTCGTAGGATATTTTGAAACACTAAATTATTTTAAAATAATTTAAAATACAACAATCCCCCACATGTTTCAAAATTTTTGACATTTCAGGTTAAGATGGAAGAGTGACACCATAGTCTTGAACCTGATTCTTTTTGATGTAGATCGCAAGTACATGCCACTCACACAACTTTTCCGCTACAAGTGATTTTGCGGTTCGGTGCGTTTCGCCATGCACCATTACCTGAATTTCATGAGTGCTTTAGAAAATTCGCCTAGATTCTCATAGGAAGCGGCCTCCACCTCCACACCCATATAGGTGAATTCCATCAAGTGTATGCATCAACTGTATACACCACCAAATATATGGGTATGGATTCATTAAGAGTTCTAAAAACTCATCCTTCTGCGTTGCTGCTCGCACTGTACACCATAGAAGGGGCTCATTTACATCAGTGCAATCATCTACCTTGTGTTTTGTTGTTTGCCCATTGAACCTATCTAATAGGATATCTACTCGTATAGGTTGGGTTGCCAACACTGGTAGCTCATATATTAAGCTCAGCCTCATTCCCTTCGATGTATCATTAACTAATCTTTTAGATAATCACTTGGTCAGAGGATTTATGACCCGTAGGCCTTTTACCTCCACCCGTCATTGTTCCATCAGGCTTTCTTCTCATACGAGTTTGGCCATGTCTTAGTCTCATTGTGGCTAATCATTCTTTCAGATCAGCTAGGGATCATCGTATTGGCAAGCTATTGCCTCACCAACTAGTTATTCATAAATGAGCCTCTGTCAAGGCTGATTCCTCATTTTGCTCCTCAATCAATTCTTTGACAGTCAGTTGCAGTCTCTTTGATTATTCATATCTTAAGCCAAAGCATACTGAACTCATTTTCAACCTCACAGAGTCAACAATTATGACTCCATCAAGTAACAGATACTGAGCATCACTTTTATTATGATAGTTGTTGTATCACTGGCTCTGAATACAACCAACTTTCTTAGCCTTGAATGTACTCTTACAATTCAAACAATTTCACTAGCCCACCATTCAACTAACTGGTGGTAAAGTCAATCGACCTTATTGTATCTGCAATATAAAGAAGCTGGAGTAATCTGTCATGCATAGACATATGACAACTAAATTAGATTATAACTTTCATGTAATCATATCGCAACATTATCATGTTATCATATGTTCCCTAACACATGAAACGTTGGCCAATTTATCAATTAGTGATTAGAATTCAATATAATCAATGGATATCTGGTAACTGAATATGGAGGAGAAATGTCTAAGTTCATTATCAAGTATCTTGATCGATGGATTGAACAATGGGCTCCATGTGCATAAATTTGACCAATAAATACATTTGTTCATGATAAAACAACACAGTTCATTACAAACTTATAGTCTCATATGAATACCAATCCCAAATGTCTAAATCTAGCCTCCAATGAGAATAGAATATAGCCTAAAAATCTCATTGATCCAACAATCATCTTATGAATTTAGATCGCTACCAATATTCTTTCTATCATTCATTTGATGGCTACCAATTTGATCATTAAAATATGCAATATATTTAATTCCAGACACCTTGTCTCAAAGACCCACACATCAACGTAAAACATGTGCATATTGATCCATAACATTCAACATATATTTTTCTTAGTGTAAATCTTTAATTTTATGTCAACCCATTTATCAAATACATATTGACTAAACTTGGATTCCATGCGTTAAGTGGGTTATGCATCCGAGTGCACCCCCACAATTTCAAATTTAGCCTTGATAGATATATCTATGACCCACCAATCAATCTATTAAGAAAAATCTTTCGTAGGAACCATCATATGAATTGACTAACACATGTCTTAGATTGGCACATGATTGGATAGAATTAATATTGAATTAATGCACATTTACTACTAGTCCACTTGAGAAACTCAAGTCACCATTTGCTTCATGGTAAGTGAAATTTCAGAAAGACAATTATTTATTTAATGTGAGTTTCAAGTACTTAATATTCATAAAAGTAATACACATGCAAGATCTAGACCTTTTATCTATTGGGCATGCAAAATGTAATATTTTAAAAATACACCAGCCCAATCATCCCACATGGGCAAATATAATATTTGTATGGATTTATAATTTTGGACCCTTGTAATGCATCTAAATATATAACCCCCACAATTTAAAATCTTTATAAATGAAATCTTTTCCACATATGTACAATTTCTAAGTGTCTATGTATCAAGTGTCATACATTGTCTAATGTTTCATATTATAATGAGAATAATATATTTTGTACATGTAACACATGAATACAAGACTTGATAGATTTAGCCATTGATTTGATCAAGTTTAATATAACATACTCATTTATTCCTTGTGTATACTCATTATCATAAAGGTCATTCATACCAATAGTTAGTTTACGTTATAACTTAATTTTTAAGTCACTATAAATACAAAGAATAACCTACTAATGAACTATTCGTGTTACAAACATGTGCAGTAAAACCTTAGTATGTAACCGTGTATTCTATTGCATTTCTAAATATCAATATTAATTTAACTATTCATTTTATGTATATCAATCACACAAAAATCAACTCTTTAACATGCACTTGATCAAAATGATATATTATATTTGTTCTAGCACCATTGATATAGTAGGCCCCATTTTTTCACAATTCAGACCATGTACTCTTGTGCTATCCACCATCAGTCGCCATCAAATATCTTCCCAAAATCTCCTATCATAAAGTAGACGGTAAACCATCCACTTGCAGTTTATAAGTTGGACATGTAAGATTGTCCAATGGAAGAATATTTTGGTAACACACATTATACATAGTCTAGCACATTAGTTAAATAATCTTGATCATCAAAATTGGGCCTGGATTAGATTATCCAATGACATATATCATATAGAATTATAGATTGCATTTGTATGAATGACGGTGCTTTGCTAAAGTAGTAAAATGTTACCTACGAGAGCAAACTCACAAGAGAATAAACCCATGTGCAGTTAGGATAAATGATTCTAACCGGTATTTAAAAAATAACCCACAAATATCTTTTTCATCTTTCCATTGTCCTCTTTGCGCCACATCCACCATTATTATTAGAGATTGAAATAAATTCATAATTGGAGATGTAATATAATGGCCACAACTTGACTCGAACATTGGATCATACTATGTATAGAACCTTTGGAGGATGATAGGATTGGCAAAAGACGTTGTGATCAAAATAGCAGATAATTGCAAATGGGGCAACAGATTAAGATCTTATAAATCATATTCAACAACTTCCATATCACAACATGATTATCCAGAATATTCATTTAACAATTCCCACCATAAACAAGACATATCAATATTTATGATACCGTAAATCACAACATGCCATAAAAGAGCTAAAAACTACAGGTTGAAAAGAACTTTCAAATGCAATTTCACATGAAAGTTATGCATGCTGAGGGTATTTGATCAGTCAGATTTTTTTCTCTGTGTGTTGCACTTAATGAAGATAGTGTTCGTATGTACAATACCATCATTGGTTCACATGGTTCCCACCATTTATGTTTTAAAGATTTTCTGTAAAAGTGGCTCTCCTTTGTTTATACATGTATGGTGGTTGAAAAAGTTCCTCATACTTGTGTCTCACCCTAATATCTTAGTTTTAAATGAATCCAGGATCAATCCTCATTGTTCACAAATGGTGAATATTAGTGGATACCTACTTGGTGTGACACTACATATGACTTGAACTTGTTGTGTGTGATAGACTGACATTGTCAGTGACATAAACATAAAAACAATCAATAGGCTATAGCATCAGTGCATAACTTTAAGCCTTTTAGATGATTTGCACAGGTGGTCCAAAAAATATGTACACCAAATATGTATAAGATCCTAACTATTAGATGGTATATGATGGTTCCAGATTATATGGGTTGATCTTTATTGTACAGGGATTTTAAGATCAATGTATATCCTACTTAGTCGGTGCATACGTTCACTTTTGTACATGTGGTTCAAAGAACTTACATAATAAGTATCTACAAGATCTTGACCATTATGTGAGATATGACAACTCTAGATTATATGAATCATGGCCCGCAAATCGGGTTGGTGTGATTTCATTTTGGGCTATTCCAACCAAATAAATGCAACCATAATTCTTAAATAGTTTTCCAAACCAAAATTCGATTTCAAGATTGTTGAAAATTGAATTTTGAAAAACTATTTAAATTATATAAAATTAAAATAGGAAAGTAAAAAAATTTATCAATTTGTATAAGTCGAGGCGTGATGTGAGTCACTCGGCTTGAAATCGAATTTGCTCCCCTTGGACAGCGTCCCAAGTGCAACAGGTTTCTAGAGCAATCGACCTCCAAGATACAACGACTATGACCCGGTCCCAGCGGTGCACTCACTGTACACGGGCTTGAACCACTTGTAGTTTTAACCCGAACTAGAAAATACTTAAACACATTTTTAAGAGGAAATCTGATTTTGCTAATCCATTTATTAACTTAAAATCAGAAGTCTATTTGAAGACACCCTTTCACAAGGGTTGTGATTATTGGGTTTAAACCCAAGTGGTGCGGACCCTTAGTCTTCAAAAGACACAACTTTTCAAAACAAAAATTGAAAGGATATAACCTTTCAATGAAAAGATACATCCGTAGGATATTTCGAAACACTAAATTATTTTAAAATAATTTAAAATACAACATCCCTATCTATTGGTTCATGGTCATCGAAGCAGGGACGAGTGGAACAACCTCATACAAGTGGAGCAACCTCGTCCATTCAATCCTTATCTGCACGGTCAGTGGGTCAGGTGAGACACGGACACCGAAAAGGATGTGGCCGTTACTGTGGGGGCAACGTTGGTGTATGAATTCTGTATCCACACCGCCATGCATCCTCGCCGTCCATCTATTTTTCTATTTCAGGTCGTTAGCCAGAACAAAAAAATTACAGCAGATACCTGCCAGGTAAACCATATCATTAAGGGGCCACAAAAGTTTTAGATTAAACTGATATTTGTTTTTTTTTTCCCCCCTTCATCCAGCGTATGTGACCTTATTATTTGAATGGATGAATAAACGTTACAGATATTGATGTGCACCTAAGAAGTTTTTAATGGCTGGCGTTTAATCACCACTGTTTCCCATGATATGGTCCACCTGGTAATTGTATCATTTTTTTGGATGATGCTCTAAAATGACCTAAAAAAATAGATACAAAATACAGACATCAAGGTTGGCCCACAGTAAGGGCCACCCACACCATCTTGGGTGAGTATGTGGTCTTACATAATTTGCTCTCCTATTTTTTGGCCCCATGCCTAATTTGGTTTGACATCTGATGGTTTAAGTGGATTTCACGGCTCTATAAAATTCAACCCTGAACATCTCTTTCATTGTTGCATGGCCCACTCAAATAACAAATTAGCATTTTTTTCCTAGTATCTAATGTGGGATGATAATTGTAATGGTTGGATTAGATTTCATGCAAATATCGCAGTGGACCATTAAAAACTAAGCTGCGTGCTGGAGCCCACTTGGGTGTGGGCCTTCTTGGAGGAGTGGGAGGAAGAGGCGTGTCTATCGAGGAATCACGGATTTACAGAAAATGAGAGATAGAGAGCTGAGTTTCGGTGTGCTAATGAGGGGGCTCCCGTTTGGATTTGCAAATTGGTGGCCTTTTCTTGTATATTTGCAGGCCAGTTTGTTTAGTGTCTGCTATGACTCAGGATCCAGCGTTTATATCTTCCAAGCTCAACACGGTTTGACTCGGGAACAGATTGGATACTCCCCTGCAACCAGCCATCGGCTGGTCGTCGGTGCTCTATGAGCCTTACCATGATGTATGTGTTTCATACATTCCATTCATCAACTTTTACAGATCATTTTAGGGTTTGATCCCAAAAATTAGAGTGACGCAGGGGAGGATATGAGGTCGAGCATCGTCTTCCTTAAGATGATAACTATTCCGAATTCACAGAACTTCTCTGGACTCCTTACAGAGACTTCTCGAATCCACGAGGAAATAAAGCAAGAAATAGAAATAAATTTTAATAAATTCGAAGTTGATTAATGAATGAATAAAAACGAGTTCACAACCCTTTAAATAGGGGTACCAAGCAATGGGAAAGAAATCATAATCAAACTAGAACTAAAACTCCTAGAATTCGTGACTTACTATAAATAGTAAACTTACTATTTATATACAGTCGTGATGTCTACCAGTGCGCAAGGTTTTCTGCAAAAAATAGTGTCCTATTTGGTTTCACCAAACCGTTCTCCTAATTATTCTAAGCTCTTTTCACATTCGGCACAACTCCTAAAGCCCGACGGACGAAGAATTATAATCAAACTAAAACTTACTATTTATAGTAAAAATAAAATTAAAATTGGGAAACGACCGTCGATCCAGAGGTACGTAAATCCGTCCTGCATAACCCGGCATAGCAGGGTTAGTTGGCTAAAGTAGCTCATTCTACCCCAAAATCATATATTTTACACCTGATAACTCATTCTGGTTTGTGAGATACGTCCGATCTAAGGTCCGACGATCCAGATCACTTCTTTCATCGACCGGGCCTTTTCTGGTCCATCTTGGCCATGAAATTGTCTGCGACGCACTCCACATCAGAGAAGGATATAAATCTCAGGTGGACCACACCGAGGGAAAACAATAGTGATTGGATATCCACCATTAAAATCCTCCTAAGGCCCAATGTACTGTTTATTTGACATCCAATCTGTTGATTATCTGTTGATAGGTCATACAGGCCAGATGAAGGTTTAAAAAAAAATAAAAATAAAAATAAATAAATAAATAAATAAAAAAGATGGATCCAAAACTTTTATGGCCCCTAAAAAGTTTTTAATGGTTGACGCTCATTCAACATTGTTTCCTGTAATGTGGCCCACTCGGGATTGGTATATACCTCATTTTGGTCTCATCCAATAAAATGATTTGAAAAAATAGATGGACGGCATGGATGAAACACATACATCATGGTGGGGCCCACAGAGCACTGACCACCAGCCATTGGCCGGTGGCAGGGGAGAAGCCAATCCGTTTCCGTTTGACTCATGTACAGCCCCAAACACAATGCATGTTTGAAAGGTGTTACACCCGGTATATACAAGGCTAGGGGCTGGCTCGATTAAATCTCAACACGTCAGGGCTTCATGGCCTCAACATATTCACTCCCCTCAGATCAACAACTTGCCAAAGCTTGCTGTCACTCATTTGAGTCCACTCAGACTCATCGAGCCCGATTTAGTTTGACATTGTGAGCCCAGGTTGGCCTGATCTCAGCCCTACACTGTTAAGCCCTTGTGATAGGAGGGCCTTGCCCTGTCGCTGCCAAGTGAAAAACAAAATGACTAAGGGTTGGAACTCAAATAATTTATGAATATTTTGGTTTCTCACCTCATATAGTTGGTTTATATTATTGAAGCATAAGCATAAATCCAACAGAATTTTAAACTACACAAGCACATTCAAGGAAATCCACTCACAAGAATCCTCTAAGTCTCTCTCTCTTTTTTCTTTTTTTTTTTCCTTTATATATATATATATATATATATATATATATATATATATATATATATATATATATATATATACACACACACACATACACGCATATATTTTTATTGCAACGGTTCACTTGATGATTGGACATGGCTATCAATCATTGTAATTTAATAAAATACAAAGCCTTTAAAAAAAAAAATGTTTTAGTAATTGCATTAACTGGTTAACTGAATGAAATTTAATAGTTGGTTGAAGATGGAGGACGTGGATTAGCTGCCGACACTTTGAGCAGCGATGCTCCCTGCTGAAGTGACGTCACCTAGTTTTGTGGGCCCACCATTATATTTGCTTTGTATCATGCCCTCCGTCAATTTTGAGGGATCATTTTAGGGCAAGAGCCAGAGAATGAGTAAAATCCAAAGCTACAGTGGCCTGCATCACATAAAATAGTGGGGAAAGTGACGCCCACCATTAAAAATTCTAAAGGCCACAGAAGTTTTTTATCAAGCTGATATTTGTATTTTCCCTTCTTTCATGTCTGTGTTAACTTGTGAACAGGTTGGATTTCAAATAAATATCATGGTAGGCCTTAGGAAGGTTTCAATCGGTGGGCATCATTCTCACCACTGTTTTATGTGGTAGGGTCACTAAAGCTTTGGATCTGCTTCCTTTTTTGACTCGTGCCGTAAAATGTTACCTCCAAATGGATGGACGGTGTTGACATAACACACACATGACACATGGTGGCCCCAGAGAACTAGGTGACGTCACATCAGTAGCGAGTGTCGCTGCTCAACTTGTCAGTAGCGAATCGGCGTCCCAAGATGGAGTCCTGGAAGGATATCTTGGGTCTATTTTAGGACAATCCAAATTCATTAAAATCAGGTTAAAGGTGGGTCCAAAGTTCTTTAGAAGGTTCTACACCTGATCATCATAATCATCATCAAAATCATCATCTAAGCGATTCTGCTAACTAATTAGTCTCAGCAGCATGAATCTTGTTCCGCCGCTCCACTATCGAGGATTATAATCCTCAGTTAAAATATAGCTCATCAGGTCTTTTCTAGTACAAATGGTTCGTTTGACAATTGGGGAGATGCTTTGGACTGAGATCTAACACTTTCAAATTTTGGATCTAACACTGGTTCAAGTTGAAGTCCGGGTTTATAACAAGAACTCAGAGATGTGCTCCAAATGCGGTTTGATGGACGATGCTTACCATCTGTTTGAGAAAATGGCCAAACGGAGCTTTACGTCTTGGGACACCATTCTAATGGGGTTTGCGAACAATTTTCTTGGAGAGGAGGCTATTGACATGTTCAACTGGTTCAAGCAAGCAGAGCTGAGGCCTGATAGGTGTATGTTTATTGGGGTCTTTACTGCATGTAGTGTTCTGAATGCAATTGATGAGGGAATTCTACATTTTGAATCGATAAGCAAGGATTATAGTATTATCCCTGCCATGGAGCATTATGTGAGTATTGTGGATATGCTTGGGAAATCAGGGTATCTGGATGAAGCCATGGAGTCCATCGAAATGATGCCTGTTGATCCGTCTGTGAATGTTTGGGAAACATTGATGAACCGTAGCAGGGTCAACAGAAACATGGAACTTGGTGATCACTGTGCTTAGTTTGTAGAATACTTAAAAGACTCCTCCACGCTAACAGAACAATCAAAGGCAGGTCTTTTGCTCAAGCTACAGATCTAGCAAAGGAGAAAGAGAAGGTAAAATTATCTGCAAATAACCATCTAGAGGTCAGAAGTAGAGTGCATGAGTGTAGGGCGGGCATTCCTAACACACACATATAGTCATGCTCCGCACCTATGCACGTGTGCACCTTTGCACACGTATCATGGACGTCTAATCCGAACGGTCTATGTGATACGGAATCCCATGAAACCTCAAGAGACAAATTTTCATCCTGATCTAAAATTTTGGTGGGCCATAGCAAAGAGAAATGAAAATCAATGGAGGAAACTGTTTTCATTTTTCATGGCCCACAAAAGTTTTGGATTAGCAAGACTTATATGCATAGAGTACTTAACGGTAA
Source organism: Magnolia sinica (assembly GCF_029962835.1). NCBI lineage: Eukaryota > Viridiplantae > Streptophyta > Magnoliopsida > Magnoliales > Magnoliaceae > Magnolia > Magnolia sinica. The sequence continues at coordinate 1,555,030 of NC_080573.1, read as the reverse complement.
ACCAAATAAGTAGCAGCAGAATTTCTTCTTCAGAAGACAACAGATACTTCCCACCCTAAAAAAGATGAGATTTATGGGCAGTTGTAGGGTTTGAGTGGGCAAATGAGGGAGGCAGGGTGTGTACCAGATACAAGATTTGTCTTGCATGACATATACCAAGAAGCAAACGAGGAAACTTTGCTCTGTCGCAGTGAGAAGCTCGCTATTGCTTATGTTAATACAATATCCAATATTGGCATGAACAGTGCACTCACCTTATGAACATGAACTCTTAACCATTCCTTTGCATGCCAATAATGGAAATGTTAAGAGTTGACCAGTTGCAAATACTTAATCCATCTACTATAGGTGCGATGCTATCAATAGCTTGGATAAAACAGCCATGGCTTCACATACACAAACTTAGCGCACAACAGGAAAAATCATCCTTCAGCACAAACAGCAGATTTGGCCTCATCTGATAACATTAACAAAATCCTAATTGGAATACTAAGATCGAATTAACCTGAGCATTTCGTCCAACAGGTGGACTCTTCCATGTACTTCATGTATGTCCCTAGTACAAAAAAATAATCATAAAATAAAAAGAACAAAAAAAAGAAGAAGAACCCTGCATGCCGTTGAATGATCCCAGCCATCTGATCGCTAGATTTTTCCCCTCCATAATCTTCACTCCATCTCACATAACCTTCTTATTTCGCCATTCGTTTGTCTGTCATGAAAGAGAAGAACAAGCGGGACCATCCAGACCTTTAAAAAAAAAAAAAAAAAAAATCTATGTAAGCAAGGCCCATGCAACTCACAGGGCAAAAACGTGTAGAGATCAAGACTGTCAATATGGAGGGCCAATGTTTCAATCAAAATAGGCAGTGATTAGAGAACTTTGAGCATCCAGTCATTGTGACATTTGCTGTTTCAATTTGCACCGTTTCTCTGTCTTGATCCAACCACTCTTTTTCCAGGCTTTACTTGATAGAACCTATCAGAGTGGTGTCCCACACATCAACAGTCCTGATCAGTGCATGTTGGCCACATTTACTGCGTACCATGGGGTGGCATCTGTGTAGTATCCTAGCCAAAGTAACTTATTAGTAGCACTCCTGATTGAAATATAGATGAGAAATGATCCAACTTTAACAAACCAACGTAAGTTATAGTGCCCTAGTTGCATTGGGGCAGTTGAATGTTCTATTCAATTAGGCCAACACACATTTTGCGTCCTACCATGCAAAAGTAATACCGATAGATTGATCCGCATGGATGGGATGGGATGTTTAGGATTGCAAGGGAAACGTGACTTTTTAGAACCATTTGTGATGGCCCTGCAAATTGATTATAGGACTACTCTTTTGTAAGCGATCTTGACTGTTCATTTATGAGGCATTTATAGGATGATTAGGATTGCCTGATCATTGTGGTTGTGGTTTGCATGGCAGCCCATGAATGTGTGCTGGACCTAATGAACAGTTGAGATTGACCAATTGGATTATTAGAAAGCGTCACAATGCATGTAAGATAAATAGTTTATAGTTGTGTTGGGTCATTTCCAAACATAAATGAAAGAAATGGCAGCGACCATGTAAGAGATCACTGGTATCATTATCAGAATAGGTGGGAATATGGTACCTTCTTATTTTGTTGTTGTGATAGCTGTTTCTTCTTTTTCAGATGCTTCCTTTTCATGATGATGGTGATAATGATGAACATCATCATCATCATCATCATCATCTTCTTCTTCTTCTTCTTCTTCTTCTTCTTCATCATCATCATCATGGTCGCTATCGTTGTCATCGTCACTATCGTCAGTGTCGTCATCTTCCAATTTTTTGTAAAGGGGAAGGAGGAGTGGTTTAATGGCAGCATCGTCCCATTCCAATTCATCCCACCACTTTCCTGTTCCCTCAATCTCTCCTTTAAAAGTCACGGATGAGGTGCCAACAGAGAAAGGGATCTTATGCAGCTTAAGACAACCTTTTATTTTAATGAAGGCCATAGAACTGCACATGAGTACCTTGCCACAAATCTTCTTCAATTTATATACATCTGAAAGATAGATATTCTTTAACATAGGCAATGTGATGATAATGTCATTATTGATGCCGTTTGTTGCACTTATCTCATCTTCTTCTTCTTCGGCCACCAACTCTTCCATCCCATCGCATTCCTTAACAAAAATTGTTTCAAGCTTCTGAAGATTCTTCAACCACCCAACTGAAAATAAATTCTTCAGCCTATGGCACTCAACGATGATTATGGTCTTCAAGCTTTGAAAGGTGCCAAGTGTCGCAACTCCCTGACAAATAGTTTGCAGCTTTGATAGTTCCTCAAGAACTAAGTGCTCTAAGGATGTGAGGAAAGAGGCATTATCTTCAACTGACAAAATGGACTTCACTCTGTGGCACTCGTTAATGTAGCATAACTTCAATCCCTCCACATTCGGTAAGGAGAGAAGCGAGAGTCGGGAGAAATTTGTGCATTCATCAATGGCCAACTCAACTATGTTGGCAGGCAGTAAGAGAGGACTTTTTCTAGTGCCAAGTTGCAGATTGTCAAGATATACCACACGCTCCAACTCATATAAATAGTTGATTTCATCTTCCTTAATGTAAGATAACTGCCTAGAATACATCGGATCCTTAGCTCCTACAACGAAAGAGAATTTCTTCAATTTTCGCCACTGCTCAGATTCGACATAGTGTGAGAAGGTTACCAGGTTAGGAAAGGAGAGTTTAAGATGAACCAACCGACTTAGACTTGCGATCTCATCTGATACCTTTCTTTCTTGGGGCTTGAATGCTTGAATAAAGTCGTCGCCCAATGCCATAAACTGTTCAAGAAAAAGAAGCTTAGATATTACTCCTGCCTCAATCGTTTTCAATTTGCACATTCCCGATAAGTCAAGGAATCTTAATTTTGCTAATCCTTCCATTCCGTGCGGAAGTACCTCGATCTCTGTGGAAGAGAGGTCCAACAGCCTCAGCTCTTTCAGTTTTGCTAGTGAGGGAACTGTGGATAAATACTTGCATTCTGTTAGCACCAGTGCACGGAGGTTCACCAAATCAGAAAGCGAGTCAGGCAAGCACTGGATGTGAGAATCGGAGAGATCAAGAACTCTGAGGCCACACATATGCTGAAACAAGGATGAAGTGATATGACCTTGAAGAGGATTACCTTGTAAAAACAAGGTAGTGAGTTTACAGCAGTTTGGCGTTGCTAAGAGGCTGTGGATTCTGTTCCTCATCAATGAAACCCTCTCAACTTCTGTTAACCATTCATCATCATTCGGAGGCTCTTCCATCCCGATCCCAGCCTTGACCATGAAGAGAGGGTTATGCTTGGTTATGCCGATCGCCATATCCCTAATTAAGTCATGCATCTTTACATACCTAACACGATCAATGAAACTTTCTAGCATGCATGCACGAACGAGCTTGTTCACTATGGAATGCCCATTGTCAATTTTGGCTTGGATATCCCCCACTTCATCTATTAACCCCTCGCAAATCCAATATCTAATCACCTCTTCTACAGGGATCTTATAATCTTCTGGATACAATGAGCAATACAAGAAACAAGCACGACTCTTCTCATTACTCAAGCGATTGTAACTGAACTTTAGCCGCCCAAAAACTTCATCCTGCATGCCTTCAATTTCAGTCACTGAGCTTCTTAATTGATTCAACGCGTCCCTCCATTCATGAACATCCTTAACCTCTCTAAGAGCCCCACCGACTGTGATTAGTGCCAGTGGTAGACCTCCACATTCTTTAGCCACAAGCTCTGCGATTTCTTGCACATCTGAAGCCAGCACCATGTCACTACCAATATTATCTTTGAATAGAACCCAGGCTTCCTCTTCAGAAAGCACTTGTACTTTAATGACCTTGTCTGTCTTCATTCCACCACAAACATCCCATGACCGAGTCGTCAATGCTATCTTGCAACCATTTTCTTTACTAGGTTTAGGAATTCCAACTTTTTCTAGTGAAAATGCCTTCCACATATCATCGAGGATAAGCAAAAACTTCCGCCTCTTCATTAATGCTTCATATAATGTTGATGCTCTGCTCACTTCGTCGTCGGCCTCTTGTAAGTCCAATTCAACTTTCTTTGCAATATCAGTTTGTAGCCTCTTCAAGTTAAAATCTTGGGATACAGTCACCCAGATAATACTATTAAAATGCTTGGCATCCTTGAGACGATTGTTAATGTTCATCATGATGGTCGTCTTCCCGACCCCTCCCATTCCATATATGCCAATCATTCCTATTTTTGCATCCATTATATAATCCAAAATCTGCTCTAAAGTTTTTTCGGCTGATGTTTTACCTTCTAGAGATGTTGTGGGTAAGGTATGTATTGTTGCCGGTAGCTGATCAACTGCAACTCCACCCTCAAATAAACCTTTTTGCTTGAGCTCATGCACTTTAGAAGCTTTTTCCAAAGCTCTTTTGCTTAGTTTTCGAGCTGTGTAACAATCGGGCACACATCCATTGCCACATCTCTCTTGTTCAGCAAATTCTTTCTCAATGACCGTCACTTCGTTTTTAACATTTTCGACGTCTTTCAACCAGTTGTTCACTTCTTCACGGGGAACCCTCCGTTGCAACTTAGCTCTCTCAATTTCATTAGTCACATCATTTTCTTTACAGGTTAGTTCATCCATATTCTTTCTCAAATCCTCCACATTTTTATTTAGATTCTTCACATAACTTATCTGTCGAGCAAGAGGATCCCACAAAAACTTCACGACTTCAAGAACAGCCTTAAAAAAATCCATAGTCACTGCAACACACAATAGAGGTAGACATATCATAACTTGAAAATTGGAACAACTAGGAAAAAATGAAAGAAAAAAAGTGCAACAATTCAAATTAGAAAGAAAAAGATAAAGATAAAAGAAATGAGTTTGATTGTAAGTTATTTGTAGCAATTGACATAGTAAGTTATCAAATAGAATCATTTTCATTTCATATAGACATAAATTTATCATAATGTGTGTGATACACACACACACACACACACACACACACACTGTCAGGCTGTGTTTTGAGTCCAACTAAAAATGAGTTCATCTCATTTTATTTGACATCAATTTCATATTAATTAGAGATTATAATTTATATAAATGGTTGGCTATATTTTTTATCCCTGTAACATGATCTTTAATACATAACTAGCACTAAAAATCAGATGAACTCATTGTTAAGTGGCCTCCAAACAGACCCATAGGCCCTTAATTATTATTTTTTAAAATAACAATTTTATAGCTTAAAATTTCATTTTATTTTTATGAAATAACCGAAGGGAGCAACTTGTTTAGAATATTGTCCACTCTTTACCATCTTAGGTTTTTGCCTACATCTTCATGTCTGAATGAACAAGAGTATAGGCCATGGATAGAATGATTAGGGTTATCAAATCAGAATGATTCTTTAGAGGAATGGAGGACAGAGGTGGGGCCTAGAAGATGAACTATCTGGATCCATGATTTCAGATGTTTTCATAAACTATTAGAGCATCCATTTTGTTGGCCGTTGATCTAATGGCTAAAGATCATCATATTGAAGTGATTCTTGAGACAAATAATGGAATTAGAGGTGGGGCCACAAGATTAATGGTCTAATCCCAGCACTCGGTAGTGTCGAGCTCATACTGGTCAAAGCTCTGTGTTCCCATATATATGTTTTTTTTTAAGTCCATCCATTTTTCTAGATCATTTTAGGGCATGCTCCAAAAATGAAGCAGATCCAAAGCTCAAGCAGATCACACCACAGGAAGTAGTAGAGATTGAACACCCACTGTTGAAAATTTGTGGGCTATAAAGGTTTTTGATCAAGCTGATTTTTGTGTGTTCCCTTCATCCAAGTTTATGTGACTTTATGAATAGGTTAGATGTCAAATAAACATCGCAATGGGCCCTATGAAGTTTCAGTGGTGAGACTCATCATCGCCACTTGCTATGGTGAGGTCCACGTACGAAGTTTCAGTGGTGGGACTCATCATTGCCACTTGCTATGGTGAGGTCCACTTCTGCCTCTTTTTTTGGGTTCATGCTGTAAAATGAGATGGAAAAACAAATGGATGGCATAGATAAAACACATATATCATGGTGAGGCTCACAGAGCTTTTCTAGTACTGACCAGTACTGAGCTCGGTACTAGGGGTCACTACCAAATACGAGTCCCTAATCGACGGTCAAATGACTTTTTATCGTAAATGATTGAGATTTTTTTTTTAAAAAAAAACTACTTACTTAATGTAGAATTTACATTCTGGAATCCTTTTGGGAAAGGTTTTCAACTAGCTACACCTTTGATTAATGTAATTAACATTGGTCTAGCTTCCATTAGATTTTGTTTCTGGAAGTTGGCAAGGGGTTGGCAGCTCAGGTGGTCCCCAACCGTGATGTTTATGTAAAATCCACTTGGACCACTAGGTGTCTCACCCCATGTTTTATGTAGGTTCCAAAATCCAACCCCAACCATGATTTAAGTGGACGGCATGATTGGAAAAGGTGTATAGGGCAACATTCACCCTCCAAGTTGTTTCCTTCCATGGGCCACACCTAAATCATGGATGGGCATGATTCTTAGGCCTCGTGCCTAAGTTTTGGTGTGGCATCTAATGGTTGGAATGGACTTTATATAATCATTACAGTGAGCCCTTTAAAAAGTAATGGTGGATGTTGTTGTCTGTTTCCTTTGGCGTGGCCTACCTGAATGACTTGTCATCCTGATATTTTGGCCCTAGGCCTAATGTGTGATTATAAATCTAATGGTTACTGCATTTTAGGCCCAAAAAATAAATATAAAAATCAAGTGTGGGCTTCCCCACCCAACTTCTAAGAGATCTCCACTAATATAGTAAAAACATTATAGGATATGCACTTGGGATTTTTGAGGAGGCCCACCATTATGCATGTGAGATCCATCCTGATAAATAGATGTGTGTAATTACACATTAGGCCTAGGGCCGAAAAATCAGGCTGGCCTGTGATTTAGGTAGGCCACACCACATAAAGTAGTTGTGAGAGAGACATCCACCGTTGATTTTTATCGGGCCCACCATGACGATTATATAAAATCCAACCCAACTAATATATGCCATTCCAAAATTTAGGCGTGGGGTCCAAAAATCAGGTCCATCTATAGTTCAAGTTATACATTGTTTCTAATTGTGTGGACTAATTGAATCACTTATGGGGCTGATATTGGAGGCCTGAGCCTGACATAGGGTGACACACTTGGTAGTCAAGGTGGATTTCACATAAACATCATGACAAGCTTTACCAAAGCCGCCCAAGCTGCTGACCCCTTTGATAGAAGTACTCCAATGACAACTACATAATTTAATGGGATGAATTATTGAGAACCCTCTTGAAAAAGGTAATGTAACGTAAATTATATGTTAAGTTGGCAGTTTTTTTTTAGTAAAATTCCCTAAATGCTTTGTTCATTTTGTTGGCCATTGATTCAAGGGCTAAGAACATCAAATCAATGTGATCATTAAGAGTAATAGAGATAATAAGAATTGGGTCTACAAGATGAACAGAACAAATCTATGTTTAAATATTTTCTTATAAATGATATGGACCATTCATTTTGATGGCCATTGATGTATGACTAGGATAAGCAGGTTAAAGTGATTCTTGGGCGGAATGGGAAGTAGAGGTAACCCATAGGATTAATAGTCGAATCCATGATAAGACACTAGGGCCCATAGGATTAATAGTGGAATCCATGATCAGACACTATTTATCATGATTGATCTGGACCATCCACTTTGTTAGCCATTGATCGGATGTTTAGGATCATCAGATTGATGTTATTCTTGAGAGGAAATGGAACTATAGATTAGCCCACAAGCAGGATCCTCGAAATCCAAGAACAGAGCTTTTTTGTAATGCTTTGGACCATCCATTTTGTTGGAGATTGACCATGGCTTGCATTGTCATATCAAAATGATTCTTTAGAGCTGCCTTGTGGAAGGGCCACATCCATGTTCGAACCATTTTTTGCCAAAAGTGGTTTGAGTCCATTTCATTGGCCATTGATTAGATAAATAGGATCAACAAATCATAGCAATCATTGGGAGGTAGGAGGAAGTAGAGGTGGACCCACATGATTGACAACCTAGATCCATATTTATCATGGGTAGGAAGACATATACTTTCCTAACAAACATGGTGAGTTTAAAACTGTCCCCCATTTAACTTATATTTAGAAAGAATAGTCGAACTATGTAAGTGATTGGGCTCATGTAACCAAGAGTTACATTGAATGGGCTCAACAAATCTTCCTGAAGAGCGCCTTTCTCTAATGACTTGGCTAAATTATGAATTATGAAATGTGTCAGAGAATTTTACAGCTATTTTGTGGAGTATGGAATGTTTCACATTTTTTTCTTGAGGAAGGTAGGATTTTTTTTTTTCTTTGGATAATGTCCTACAAATAGAAAGTTTATTTATTTATTTTAATAGTTAATTTACGTTATTGTTTGAATGCTAGCAACTCCTAATCAGAATTCCTATTTAAATGATCTACCACGAAGTAACATTCAACACCAAAAGTTACAAAACAATTTAAACAACAATCCACATGTAACATGCTTGAAACATTATTCAATATGCAGTGATATCCAAATGTTGAACATGCTTCATTGAATTAGTTTTAGGTCTACCTCAACTTCCTGCAGGCTGTAGCAGAGCACTGGCAGGTGCTTCATTGACTGTTGATGTGAAAATTATATATTGATTAACAATGGTGAAATCCGATGGAGTCAGACGATTTGCATGCGCATGAGAAATTTCGCGGATAATTTATCTTTTTACCAACGACAATGAAGATGGATGGAGACTGCTGGATTAAAACGTAATTTAGAAAAAAAAAAAAAAAAGTTATGTCAAGCATGCAAGAAATAACCCAAGAACTTGAAAAAGGACTTTGAGTCTAAAACAACTAAATGGAGATGGCTCTTGTACACGGAAGTGAAGATATTTAGAATAATGGATCTCTCGAGGGCCTGGCTTGTGCTTAAAGTTCAGGACCGTTTCAATTGAGCCAGGTGGTTTAGACCATGTACTAAGCCAGTCTGTGGCCCGAGTCCAGCAATCGCAGTTTTGTAATATATACGATATCTAAAAATTCTCATTTACTCCTGTTGCTACTCTTTTAACTTACACCCAATATCGCTCTATGTGTATGTCGTGGTCGCTATCACGATAAAATTGCTTATTGCAAAGAAAAGGGTGGTTGGCTCTGGTGGGCCCCACCTTAATGTGTTTCTAAAATTTACCCCAACCAACGGATACATCCACAGCTCATGTAGATCCATTATTGGAACTATTCTTTGTTGGGGGACCACATAAGCACACATATATGAATCAAGCAAAGTATTCCAATCACACAATCAAGTTCAATTACAAACACTTTGAATTTAATATGGAAAACCCTTTTTAGAAAAGATTTTAAAAAAAAAAAAAAAAACCATGGCACCAAGCGACAATAACACACTATGAAAGTAGGAAATTACAAGATATAGAGATTATCCGATTTGAATAAGCTTCGAATCTCCCTTACAAGCCCTTGAAATCCTTCGGAATGAATTAAAAAGTTTAGAGAGACACCTTATTCCTGATTACACCCATGTTTATAGCTTTAATTATGAGAATCACAATCGAAATAGGGTTTTCTAATTCGTTGCTAAGGGTTTAAAGGGCATAGCTAGGTCTCATCAAGTGGATTCGAAGTTTGTTCGAGTCAGTAACACTCAATCTCTTGTAATTTTTGCTTTCATATGGTGCATATTCGTCGCTTTACACCGTGGGTTTTTTTTTTTTTTTTAAATCCCTAAAGTACTGTTTTTCCACTTAAAATTCAGATTGTGTTTGGTCTTGGTCATGCGATATATTGTGTGTTCTTTCTTGATTCGTCTCTATGTCCTTTAGTGGTTGCCCAACATACCGTGTCAAATCACACTGACCCAACAATCTAACCATCTAATCGGTAGCCTTTGATATGGACGGTCAAGATTGTATACATGAAAAATAGTCAATCAACAATTCAAATGGTTTATTTTTTGGGGGCCATCATGGACTACTTCCTATCATCAAAAATTACTTTCGATAAGGAAACCATAACCATCCCAATCCATGTCTTGGAAAAAAGGATTACTACAGAAACAAGACTAAATCAAGGATGGCTTGGATCACCCTATCAGTATGAGCTATATAAAATATGTTCTGGACTTAATGGACAGTTCAGATTGAGTGGACTGTGAAGTGACCTAATCCAACCAGGAGAATTATAATTTAAAGTGTTCTTGGAGCACTGGGGCATTTCTAATATGTACACATAGATACACGTCTTACAAAAGAAAAAATTACATTGCAATGTAAAAGTGTTTTTATTAAACTACCTCATTGATTACAATTATTTTCACTAAAATATCTTCAGTTAGAGAAATCATATATTCAGGTGGGTTAATTTTTGTAAACGATGAAACTGGCATTTTAATTCATTTTTACAATGTGAACGGCTTGTGCAAGCAGTACATACTAAAATTATCACACAAGAAATTGCACTAAAGGTGACTAATTTTTAGTGCATGTGTATTAATTGAGATGGGCACTTTTATCATTTATAAAAAAATAACCCACCTAATCTAGCTTCCATTATATTTCTCTAACCGATGATGTCGGGGCAAAACTAACCAAATTAAAGAGGTAACTTAATAAAAACCTTTTCCAAAATAACTGAATTAATGAGGTAGCAAAAGGAGGGTGAGATTTTGGAAGGCTAGATTCCCTTCACTAAAAAGAGGGAAAAAATTGTCCTGTGCCATGTTCCGAGAGAGATTAATGTTGTGGCAGATGCTTTGGCACGTTGGCAGGCAGATAGCAGATCAGGAGGCTGTTCTCAGAGCCTCCCATCGTCTGTCAAAGGTTTCTTTTCCCTTGACTGAATGGGCCCAAGGAAACCGAGGACGAGATCCAGTTGTGTAATGGCTCGAATCTGTATGTTCCTCGTTGTATAGTTCCCTATTTTATGAATGAATTTTTCTTTTTTACGAGGAAAAAAAAAGAAAGAAAGAAGAAGAGTATGCAGTTTGTATTGAGACACTTAGGCAGTTGATTAATTAATTTAGACTGTCCATCAGGCTCAACATACATTTCATGGACTACCATATCCATGTCATACACAAAAACAGGTAAATTAACCATTCCATCAGCTAATTAGTTGGGGACCTGGCATCATGGACTGTTTATGCTCATCAACTCGGAAAAATGATGGCTAGGAAAAGCAAGACTAAATCAAGGTCAGGGATGGATTGAATCATCATATCTCTGTGATTTTTGCATGGTCTACCCTATAAAAATCTGTTCTAGACTTAAGATCAGTACTCATAATTACTTGTTTAGCAGTGTCTACTTGAATTTACTGCCCCTTAAAAAAGTGAGTTAAAAGAGTAGTTGGGTAGTCTATAAAAAATAACCTCACTTAGTTTAGCTTCTCTTAGATTTCTCTAAGAGAAAATATCTTCTGTCTGGGACCGTGGATTTGGAACCCGGTAGATTGAGAATCTCCTATATTTGAAATCGTCCCGTTGTCTTTGGCACCCTGGATCCATAATCCCATATAATCCAAAAGTAGCTATGCATTGTATATTTATAGGCATTGAATTTAATTAGTAAATCAACCTTAATATCTTTAATTAATGTACGTATGTAATGTTTGTTTGACACAATGATTGTATTAAGCCTATTGAAATATATATTTTGCCCAAAAATCATGAAATATCAAGTCTCGAATGGGCCACAGGCAAGAGTTCATATACCAATGACTAACCAACGATTTTTAACCATTAATTTAAATGGACAATGTTTGGTCGACACAAATCATCATATTAAAGTAATTATAATGATGCAATTGATAATCTAATTATTTTGGTATATGATCAGTAGGCCATGTGCCCAATAGATTAATAGTCTTCTAACACATGTTACACGTACGACTCTTGGAAGGATTTTAGATGTAATATAAGCTTTCACCGTAGATTTCAAACCCCCTCCTTCAGGGGATTTCAAACCCCCAATTACTCTATGTTGCCAAAGATATCAGGGGATTTGAAATCCCCTCAAATCTCCTCAAACCCTCTCAAATCCATGGTAAAAACAATCGAAGTAGTGAGGTAGATTAACGAAAGCATTTCTCAAGATGTAATTTATATAAGAAGTAGACAGTAATACGTAAAAATGCTAAAAGAAATTAAAACCAAGCTTTAACGTAAACGGAAACAATTTTTCTATGCAGGGGGGACTCAAAATGCAAGCATGCTCTATTGAATCAGTTGTCTAAGCATACCTCAACCTCCAAACAGTCGTATAACAGTACGGCACTCGTTTGGCCTACCGTTGATGTGCAAAAATGGCACGAAATAGATAGGTGAGATCGAACGGTTGTAAAGGCACTGATGAGAAATCTGTAGCAACGATGGACAGACGGCCAATGGAAGGAAATCAGAGGAAATAGCAGGCACAAAAGAGGCCCGGAACTTCAATAGTCACTCAAAGCTTACAAAGACCATCGACCATACAAACGTTGATGAAGTTCCTGCGCTGGAAATCTAGTTGGGACCCACCGTTATGTTTGTGAGACATCCACCCCGTCCATCCGTTTTTTGAGCTCATTTTATGAATTGAGCCCAAAAGTGATAAGGATCCAATACTCAGGTTGGCGGCATTAAAGGAAAAGGTAGGTAGAGAAATTTCTACCGTTGAAACCTCCCTGGGGTTGACAGTGATGTTTGCATGCCATCCATACCGTTCATAACGTCATTCCTACTTGGATGAACTGAAAACATTAATATTATCCTGATTCGAAAATTCTCTGGCCCCATGAATATTTTAACTGTGAAAGTCCAATCCTTGCGTTTTCCGCCCACTTGAGTATTGGATCCGGCTCATTTTTGGCTTCAAGTCCTAAAATGATCTCACAAAACGGATAGACAGTGTGGATTTCTCACAAACACAACGGTGTGCCCCATCTAGGTTCCCAGTGCAGGAACTTCATACGGAAGCCTTATGCAGTAAATCGGCCTCCCTTGATGGCTGTGGGATAAGACAGAAAAAGTATATTTAAGCCAAGTTAGCTCCCCTAATACAGCTGGATTGTTGTTTTATTGATTGCAAATGGTCTTCAGAAATATTTGATACTCTGTCAGAGTACGCCACTTGATAGATGCATTCACAGGCGGTCAGGAAATTGTTCAGTGACATACATTAACTCAAGTCAAACCAACTAAATTGCAAGTATTGTTTGGTTGTAATCCCAAAATCAGATCGGTTGGACAATCCCAACCTTTGATTCCTCAGGACAACTGGATATTTATATTTTTAACCGTCCTGTAAATTTCCATCCATCTGATTGTCAGGTAATCAAATATGTGTAAATTTTTTGTTCACAGTACATCTAAAGGGGACCCATAATTTGGACAGTTTAATGTGAATTAGTTGTATGCTAAGTATTCAGTTTCCACAAGTGCCTGCGGATCATCCATTACATTCTATCAGAGTATCAAAGTTTTCCTTTAAACAAAGTGATTAGATTATCTATTTAATGACTGCAATATCAAAGTCTTGCAACTTGTTAATAAATTAACAGGTTTTAATGTATTCTATGGTTTAATTACATATTATCCCATGTGCCTCACAAGCAGAGATAGGTGATGGTTCGGAACCGTCCATCTTCTAGGTGTCATTGTGGCCTGGCCAGTTTACAATAACCATACTTAAAGAATTATTCTGACCTTAGATGTATGGATTTCCATGTGAACAGTTAATACTTTTCTATCGCAATTTTAAACGGCTATAATCATTCAGGAGCGGATTGCCTGTGGCTGCGTGGGGTTGACGGAAATGTCTGTATCAAATCCACTCCGTCCATATGTTTTGAAAGACCACATTAGGAGAGGATTATAAAAATAAGGAAGATCTGAAACTCACGTAGGCCACATCGATAAAACAGTGGGAACAGCAACTTCCACCATTGAAACCTTCTTGGAGCTGACCGTGTTGTTTATATACCATCCAAACCATTCATAGAATTATTACCACTCAGATAAACAGTAGAAACAATTATCATCCTAATACAAAACTTTTGTCTTTGCCAAGTGTTCAAACCACACTGTTTCGTGTGGTATAGCGCACATGAGTTTTGGATCTGCCTACTTTTTAAAACCCTGTTCCACTGTGCTCTTTCAAAACAGCTCGGACGGAGTGGATTTTTCATGGAAGTCTCTTTAGGCCCCACACAGCCTCGGGCACAGAGATATCTCATGTGCCCGGGGACGCGGATTGCGTCCTACCTCAGCCCGGACGGTGATCCATCCGGACAGGGCTCTGTGGGGCCCACCGTGATGTAAGTGTTTTATCCAAGCCATTAATTGCTTTTCTTAGATAATTTTAAGGTATGATACAAACACTGAGCAAGGTACAGCGCTTAAGCGGAACACAAAGTGGGGATTTAATGTGCACCATTAAAAACTTCTTGGGAGCTGGATAAGTTTCGGATCAAGCGAACAACATGTTTAGAATATTGCCCACTCTTTACCATCATAGGTTTTTGCCTGCATCTTCATGTCTAAATGAGCAAGAGTACAATCTTCATTTTGTAGGCCATGGATAGGATGATTAGGGTTATCAAATCAGAATGATTCTTGAGAGGAATGGAGGACAAAGAGGTGGGGCCACAAGATGGTCTAATCCTGGGCCAAGCTCACACTGGTCAAAGCTTTGTAGACCCCACCATGATGTATGTTTTTTTTTTTAACGTCCATCCATTTTTCTAAATCAATTTAGGGCATGGCCCCAAAAAATGAGGTAGAACCGGAGCTCAAGTGGATCACACCACAGGAAGTAGTAGAGATTGAACACCCAGTCATACATCATGGTGGGCACTATGAAGTTTCAGTGGTGGGACTCATCATCGCCACTTGCTATGGTGAGGTCCATGAAGTTGTCCACGAAGTTTCAGTGGTTGGACTCATATTGCCAAATGAGATAGAAAAGACCGGTATTGGGCTCGGTACTAGAGTCACTACCCAAGACAAGTCCCTAATCGATTACACCCAGATCCATAGCTCAAGTGGTAGACAAAGCGAAAGATACATCGTTTCAACACTGAGGTTTTGGTATCAATTCCCTAGAGGGGGGTGGTGTGAATTAACAATGGGTGTACTAACAAGCTAACATAAAAAAATAAAAGTCCCTAATCGATTCCCAAATGACTTTTTCTCATAAATGACCGGGAATTGTAAAAAATAAATTTACCTACTTAATGTAGGATTTACATTATGTACCTTTTTGGGAAGGTTTACAACGGGGGTGGATTAGGTACTCCCCCCACCAGTTCGGAGGCTCCTAGGGCAACTGAGGGTCGACCTTGGTATTTGAATTTTATCAACACCGTCCATCCATTTTTCAATATCATTTTAAATTATTAAGACAAAAATGGAGAAGATTAAAGGCTCAAATGGACCACAAGTTGGGGATTAGATTCCTACCGTTGAAAAATTCTTGGGGACCATAGAAGTTTTGGATCAAGATGATATTTGTTTTTTCAATTCACTCAGGTGTATATGACCATATCAACAGGTTGGATGGCAAATAAAAAACACGGTGGACCCTAAGAAGGTTTCAATGATGGGCATCCTTAGCACCACTGCTTCCTGTGGTGTGGTCCAATTGAGCGTTGGATATGTCTTATTTTTGGGTCAGTACTCTCAAATGATATGGAAAAATGTATGGACAGTTTGGATAAGATTAAAACATCACGGTAGACCCTCAATAGCCCTCAAAGCCTCCATCTATCTGGAGCTCCAAACATGCGGGGGAAGTACCTAATCCGTGCCTGTTTTCAACCAGCTACCCCATTAATTAAAGTAATTACCATTGGTCTAGTTTCCATTAGATTTTGTTTATGAAAGTTGGTAAGAGGTTGGCAGCTCAAGTGGTCCCCCTACCATGATGTTCATGTAAATTCCACATGGACCACCAGGTGTATCACCCCATGTTTTGTGTGGGTCCCAAAAACCAGCCCCAACCATGATTCAAGTGGATGACATGATTGGAAAAAGTATATAAAGCAATGGTCTCCCTCCAAATTGTTTCCTTCCGTGTGGCCCACCTAAATCATGGATGAGTTTGATTTTTAGGTCTCATGCCTATGTTTTGGTGTGGCATCTAATGGTTGGAATGAATTTTATATAATCATCACGCCTTTAAAGATTAATGGTGGATGCCTCTCCATTGATTATTCCCTTTGGTGTGGCATACCTTAATCATTGTTAGCCTGCTATTTTGGCCCTGGGCCTAATATGGGATTATACATCTAATGGTCAGAGTGGAGTTTACTTAGGGGGTTGAGGGGATTTCAAATCCCTTGGTTGTTTGGCGCCATAAAGTAAATGGGGGTTGCAAATCGGGTTTCAAATACATTCAAAGAGGGGGTTTGAAATCCACAGTGAGAGCTTGGATTACATTAAAAATCCTTACTAGAGTTGCATGGGTAACATGTATGTCACCAGACTATTATTCTATTGTGCGCATGGCCCACTTCCCAAAACAATTAGATTATCAGTTGCATCATGATAATTACTTTAATATGATTATCAACATCATCCCAACATTGTCCATGTAAATCCACGGTTAAAACTTGTTGGTTAGTCACTCGGACATGATTTTGTGATTGTGGCTCATCTGAGACTTGTAATTTCATCATTTTCAGGCAAAGCATATATTTCAGTGGGCTTATTGCAACCATTGTGTTAAACATTTGATACATTCACTAATTAGAGATATTAAAGTTGATTTAGTAATTAAATTCAAGCCCATGTAAATATACCATGCATATCTACTTTTGGATTAAAGTTGATTCCTAATCCAGGGTGCCAAACACAATATGAGGATTTCAAATACATGGGGCACTACGTGAAAAATGGCAAAAAAGGACAGATTTCGAGATGGATCTGAACTGTCTCTAAAATTGCTTGGTTTAAAGACGCTTTAGAGACGGCCGTAAACCGTCTCTAAAATTTTAGACGGCCCCTAACCGTCCCTGATATTCATAAAAATATGAACCAGAACAGATCGATATATGCGACCATCTGAGACTGTCATCGACCGTCTTATATCCAATTAATCAGAGATGTCCTTGGCCGTCTGCATTAGAGACGGTCCTTGGCCGTCTTTTAGTTGTAATCTGAGATTGTCAAAGACCGTCGCTGAGTCCTAAGCCGTCTTATAGCCCAGTAAAAGACCGTCTCTACTAGAGACTCTCAAAGACCATCTCTATTAGAGACGGTCCTAAACCGTCTCTAATGCTAAAATTTGACTTTTCTAAAATAGTTAAGAAGCTTAGAAAAAATAATTAACAAATGTTTAAGAAAAATTTAGATTTAAAAAAAAAAAAATTGTAATTTTAAAAAATTTTAGATTTTGAAAAAAAAAATTAAGCACTTTGAATAATGTTGATAACTTTGAAAAAAAAAAAATTTGATAAAAAAATGATATTTTGAAAAAGAAAATATAAAAAATTAAATAAAATTGTGAAAAAATTGGCAAATTGTAAAAAAAAATATATTTTTTTAAAAAGAAAACTAGATTTTGTATTTTGACAAAAAAAATTAAAAAGTTATATAACAAGATTTCGATAAAAAAAATGATATTTTGAAAAAGAAAATTTAAAAAATTAAACAAAATTGTGAAAAAATTGACAAATTGTAAAAAAAATATATTTTTAAAAAAGAAAACTAGATTTTTTTATTTTGACAAGAAAAATTAAAAAGTTATATAACAAAAGTGAAATTTTAAAAATGATATTTTGAAAAAGAAAATTTAAGAAATTAAACAAAATTGTGAAAAAAATTGACAAATTGTAAAAAATATATATTTTTTTAAAAAGAAAATTAGATTTTGTATTTTGCCAAGAAAAATTGAAAAGTTCGATAACAAAAGTGAAATATTTTATAATAAAAATGATATTTTGTTAAAAGAGTAAAAATATATGCATTTTGAAAAAAAATTGTTATTTTAAAATGGAAATTGAAATTTATCTGTGAAAAATAAAATTACTAAATTATTAGGCACATCCACTAGTTGAACCTTTAATCATTTTTGGACAATCGATAGATTGAAGAATAAATTACTTCAGATGTTTAAATCAAATTTCACTGAAATTGTGTGATCAATCTTGTATGCCTAATATCTTTCTCATATGTAAACTGATTGAGGCGAGTAACTACTCAAATTGAGGGTATTGATCAGTAAAATAGAGTGAACGGACCAGACATGTAAAATGGGCCAAATATTCTAGTCAAAATTGCGACGTGAGAACCTAAGAATTGATGTTAGTAAGTTTTGTGGGCCCCATCATGATGTGTGTCGAACATCAACACCGTGGATTTGATGTATCCCCTTTAGGTTATGAGATATCTCAAAAATCATCTATATACGAAACTCAAGTGGGCCATACCATCTAAAACTATGTGAAGACATCCTAAAAAATATAAAAGCACTTGGTAGGGCCCAAATGAGTTTTGGATGCAGCTGAAAATTGGTCTGACCCTCATCCAAGTGGGACACACATAATGAGTGGGTTGGATATGTGAATCACATTTAGGCAGACCCAATATATGATTATGAATTTTTTAAGGAAACCCCTCTCCACTATATTGTGTGGTGTGGCCCACCCAAGTCATGGATTGACTTTATTTTTAAGCTCTTGGCCCACCCAAGTTATGGATTGACTTTCTCTATATCGTTCAACGCTTTTCTCAGATCATTTTAAAATATTAACTAAAAAAGGGGCGGGTCGAAGGCTTAAGTGGACTATAAAGTAGAGATTGAACGTCCACCATTAAAAATAACATTCATAGAAGTTTTGGATCAAGTTGATGTGGGAAATTTAATCTTGTGGAATTGACCATTGATTAACCTTTAACTAAAATTTATATGATTATACTATCTTAGATGTTTATTAATTGAGCCTTTTTCTTCCTTAACAGAATCCATTACTAGATTGTCTTTTTTGTGTTCATTCTCAAATCCCTAAACCTAGACCTATACCTAATCCTAATCTCAACTCCCTAACCTAAACCTAAACCTAAACTTGAAAACCCAAACCTAAACCCAATCCCGATCCCAAACCCGATTGTTGTAATAATGTAGCTCAATCACGTGGCAACAAACTAGGATGTATCCCTTTTAACACGTGCCCCTTTTTACAAAGCTTTAATTTTTGTTGTTGTTTCTATTAACTTGAATTGAAACACTTTTTTACATTATTTGCTTGCATTAGTTTTATTTTAATGATCAGTTTTATTTTTAAAAAAGTTACACTTTTTTGGAAGAAGTTTCTGCAATTCTTCATGGTTATGAATTATAATGTTTTGTTGGTTGAATATTTTTTATTAGATGAAAGACAAAAAGAAAATTGTTGCTGATTTTTTTCCTTTTTTTAATTTATGATGTTAAACTTATATGTATTTTATGCGTGGATGAATATAATGTGGATATAAGATTGTGTTTGGATGGATGTAGTTTATGTTTGGATGAATTTATGTAGTTTGGGTTTAGATGGATGTGACTGTGAATATGATGAATATATTATATAACAGGCATAATGAAATATATTGTAACAGGTGTATTGACCGTTTTAAATTTGGGGCTCAGGCCCTTTTAAGGACGGTCCATGTCTGTCCTTTGAAGCTCATAAGAGACGGTCCATGGCAATCCTTTTTAAGGACATTCCATGACCGTCCTTTTAATGGACAGTCCATATCCATCCTTTAAAGCCTCATAAGAGACGGTCCCTGGCAGTCCTTTTTAAGGACGGTCCATGGCTGTCCTTTTTTTGTCAATAAGAATGACGGTTTTCAACCGTCCTTTAAGTAATACGACACATCAAAAAATGATGGCCCATGCGACGGTCCAGGACCATCCTTTTTGGTCATTTGAGACGGTTTTGGACCGTCCTTTTTTTGCTGTTTTGGCATAGTGAGGTTCCAAATCCATGCTCCCAAACAGGGCCTTAGTGCATCTTGGGCCCAAAAAATAATAAAAATCAAGTGTGGGCTTCCCCACCCTTCTAATTGATCACCACTAATATAGTAAAAACATTATAGGACATGCACTCGTGATTTTTGAGGAGGCCCACCATTATGCATGTGAGATCCATCTTGACTAATAGATGTGTGTAATCACATGTTAGGGCTAGGGCCAAAAAATAAGGGTGACTTGTGATTAAGGTAGGCCACACCAAAGAAAGCAGTTGGGAGAGAGACATCCACCCTTGATTTTCATCGGGCCTACCATGATGATTATATAAAATCCACTCCAACCATTATATGCCACACCAAATTAAATTTAGGCATGGGGTCCAAAAATCAGGCGCACATGATTGACGGCCTAGATCCATAGTTGTCATAGGTAGGAAGACTTCTACTTTCCTAGCAAACTAGGCGAGTTTAAAACTGTCCCCCTTTTAACTTATATTTAGAAAAAATAGTTTAACTATGCAAGTGATTGGGTTTATGTAACCAAGAGTTACATTGAATGTAGTCACCAAATCTTCCTAAAGAGGGCCTTTTCCAATGAATTAGATGAATTACAAAACCTCCAATCACTCGATTGAATTTTGAATTATGAAACTGGTAAGAGAATTTTACAGCTATTTTGTGGAGTATGGGATGTTTCACTTTCTTTCTTTCTTTCTTTTTTTTTTCCTTGAGAAAGGTAGGATTTGATTTTTTTTTTATTTTTTATTTGGATAATGTCCTACAAATAAATTTATTTATTTTTTTTTAAAATAGTTAATTTACTTTATCATTCGAATGCTAGTGACTACTAATCAGAATTCTTATTGATCAAATGATCTACCGCGAAGTAATATTCAACACCAAAAGTTATATAACATGCTCGCTCGAGACATTATTCAATATGCAGTGATATTCAAATGTTCAACGGGCTTGGTTGAATTAGTTTTAGGGTCTACCTTAACTTCCTGCAGGCTGTAGCAGAACACTGGCATGTGCGTTGTTGTCAACTGTTGATGTGAAAATTATTGATTAACAACGGTGAAATCCGAAGGAGTCAGATGATTTGTATGCCCATGAGAAATGTCACGGATAATTTGTCTTATCATCAACGACAATGGTGAAGGACAGAGACTGCTAGATTTAAAAATAAATATTAAAAAAGAAAAAGAAAAAAAAAAAAAAAGAAAGAAAAAAAGAAAAAAAGTAATGTCAAGCATGCAAGAAATAACCGAAGAACTTGAAAAAGGACATGGAGTCTAAAACAACTAAATGGAGATGGCTATTGTACCTGAAAGTGAAGATATTTAGAATATTAATGGATCTCTCCTAACACCATCACCATGTTAAGTCATTTATTCAGTGAAGATATTTAGAATAATTGGCTTGTGAGTTATGTGCAATCCGTTTAAGATTTTTCTTTCTGATGTTACATATTAAACATGATCTAATGATAACTATCTCCCTCGTAATTAATTGAAAAATGAAAATACAAGTCTAGATTAGCCACCAGATTTGACATGGGTTCTGTTTGTTCTGTACCACCATTCACTAGTTATAATGCAAAGGATAATCTTAATCATCTGTTTGTAGATTATTTGTGAATCGTTCGAGATTTTCTTCCAATGTTCCATATTCAACATGTATTCACATCAATCTCACTCATAGCTGATAGAAAAATACAAGTACTAGTCTAGACTAGTAGACTGAATTCAACATGTATTCACATCAATCGTTTGAGATTTTCTTCCAATGTTTGTTCCATACCGCCATTCATTAGTTATGATGCAAAATTACATAGATCTAATCAATAGGTTAGGTCGGTGAGACGGAGGATAGAAGAAATTAAATACGTTCGGCCATTTTCTTGAAACATTAATTCATACGCCCCAACATGGATTGCTAATAGGTATTCTATGGTTAGCATTAACCATCTGATTTATGGATTCTTAAAACAAGTATTTATAACAACATGTCCAAGATTTAAAAATTCAGATCATCTTATCAACATGATTTTTTGTATCGTGTCTGGTCCTAGTGGTTTGGAGTGAATGGACAGTCCAAATCAAAGATTGACCCCTCTTGCATCATATCAGCCATCTCACATTTGATCACTTGAAGGGTTATGATCATCTGATCGACATGATTTTTGCATCATGCTCCATAAGAGGCAACGATATATAGAGAAATGATCACGTGTAGTTGACCCATTCAAATTTTAACCCATTGTGTGATGTACGTTGAATATCTTATCCGTGCAAAAGGTGGTCCACACCACGATGATCACATCAGTTGTAGTAGTCGTGCCCGACATGAAAAGAGCTTAGAAAAACAGGGGATGGTATAAATAACAATACATATAAATCGTGCATGGATGGTAAATGAGGCATCACAACTTAGGAGATGGAGGGGAACGATCACCTTAGTTTCCACACTCTTTACCCTTAACGGTGGGTCACTCTTCATTTTTATTTTTAGCAAGTTTGTTTGCCATTGTATTCCTTTTCAAATGAAGAAAAGAAAAAAGAAAGCACCAAAGTACTTTTCCAATCTGGTAAAGTTTGGGGAATTTCTAATCATGACAATCTGAGTTACCAAGTAGAATAAAATTATTTTGTGAAGCACGGGATGTCAGATATTTTGTTTGTTGAGAGAGCTAGGATTTTTCTTTAAGAGAATGTACTATAAAAATTATAAGTTTTACTTAATTTCTTTCATTGTTTGCATGCTACCAACCAATCATGAGGATTTTTAACTGAATAACTACTATTTATTTATTTATTTTTCCAACTGAATGAACTACCATGAAGCAACGTTCAATACCAAAAGTTACATAAGAGCATAAGAACAATCAACCTGTAATATAATGAAACAGTAGTAGTCAAGTGATACCCACATGTTGAACATGCTCCATTAAATAAGTTCTAGAGTCTACCTCAACTTTCCTGTAGCAGTGCACTCGCACGTGGGTAAGTCTTCAATTGTTGATGTGGAAACCTTTGATTAGAAATGGTGAAATATGATGGAGTCACGTGATTTGCATGCTCAAAAGAAATGTCACGTACGGATGACTTGATTCTTGTCGTCAAAAAAAAGGCAATGGATTAGAGACATTGTGTGAAAGAAAAAATATTTTAGAAAGAAGAAGTAACTTCTAATAGGCAATGAATAAATTAAGAACTTGAAAAATAACCTTGAGTTAAAAACAACTAAATGTTGATGGCGGTCATACATAAAAGTGAAGATATTAAGAGTAATGGATCTCCTATCACCATCATCATGTTTCTTTATTTATTTACACAAGTTGTCCTAAAATAATTGATTAGTTTATTTATTTACAATGTTTCGTATTAAACACCTACTCACAACTACTAGTACTATTCCTTCTAAACTTTAATAAATAAATAAATTTACAAGAGACTAGTAAACCGGATCTAACATGGATTGTCTGTTTGTTCCGTGACGAATCTAATCAGTAGCTTGAAAAAAAAAGAAGAAAAGGCTGGCAAAATGAAGCACAGAAGAAAATATGGCAAGTCATTTTCTTGAAACATCATCTGATCATTGCAATATTAACATGGACTGAACATCACCATTCAGTAGGCCCCAACTTATTGTTTATGATTACATAGGTACTCTTTGGTTAGTATTAACTATCTGATCTGTGGCTTTTAAAACCAAGTATTTATAGCAAAATATCCATGATTAAAATAGTTAAAGTCATTTTTTATATCACGTACTCCCCATAGTGGTTTCACACGGATGGGGTATTACCCCCACCAGTACCTAGCTCGAAACGGACGGTCAGTCAGGGGCTTTATGGGAGTCACTATGATATATGCATTTTTATCCAAGCCATTAATCCGTTTTGAAATATCATTTTAGTACATGGGCCCAAAAAGGAGTCAGATTGAAGGCTCAAATGGACCACACTACAGGAAACGGTGATGATAATGACCCCCACAGTTGAAACCTTCCGATGGCTGACTGTGATGTTTATTTTCCATCCAATCTGTTCATAAGGTCACGTAGACTTGGATGAAGGGTAAAAATAAATATTAGGTTAATCCAAAACTTCTATGGCCCCAAGAGGTTTTTAGCGATAGGCATTCAATCCCCCCATGGTGTGGTCCACTTGAGTATTCGATCTGCTCATTTTTGGGCACATCACGTAAAATGATTTGTAAAAAATGGATGGACAGTGTGAATAAAATACATACATCATGGTGGGTCCCACAAAGCCTCTGACAGAACCGTCCATCTCCAGTACCCAATCCCCGTCCAGTGGTTTGGAGTGAACGGACAGTCCCATCTTGTGCATCATCTGAAAGCTTTGGGATGGTTGCTAACTTCCACGGGGAAGTAGGGATATTAGCATAACCCATATCAACCATCTCATATTTGACATTTAAAGGGGCAGGACCATATGATCAACATGATTTTTGCACCTTTGCCTGCCCCATCATACCGGTGGGCCCCATATAATGAATTGATTGGATGACATGTACTGTCCCGTCGTGAGTATTCCCTGAGGCCCACTCAAGTTCCAGATCAGCCTAATTTTTAGGCTTCACGCCAAACAGGGAAGGCACGCCTGATCGGTGGAGTAGATATCACACATCCGGGCCATTAAGAATCAAGATGATCTGCAACTCAGATGGGCCCCAGTGAAAATGAAGAGTGAGCATACCTATAACCTTATTTCCTGTTTGGTAGCCTCATCAGAGTTTTTAATAGAGCCAATTTTCAGACTTTAGGTTAACCAAAGGGCCTGTTTGGTTGGGCGAATTAAGAGGGTGGAAGAGGGGTCACTACAAGAAAACTAACCTTTACCGGCGGTCAAAACCACCGGCAAAGGCCCATAAAATCGCCGGCAAATCCTTTGCCTGCAGTCAGCTAATAGCCAGTAAAGCCTCAGTCGGTAAAGGCTTTACCGGCGGTTAGGACCTTTACTGACAATTGTGCTGGACGCCGCCAAATTGCCAGTTTTTGGTACACTACCTTGAAAATTGGTAAAAAGCTACGGCTAAAATTCGTAGCTAAAGGTGACTAGCCCATAGTGTAGCTGTAGCCATAGAGCAAATCTTTCTCCTTTTTATATATATATAAAAAAGTGAAATTGAAGACAAAAATCTGGCAGAAATGTACAAGAAACACAGATTGCAAAACAAAAATAATGATTCACTCACCGAAGGAGTAAAGCCATTAAATGGAATTTTCCCTGCTTTTGAATCTGCTAATAGATTCCTAGCATTTCGAATATATGATGCCAAACCCACCTGGATAGCTTGAATTAAGCCGAGTTACCTATAGAAAAGAGCTACTTGACATCAATAAACAGATATGTGAAGAGTATTAACAATCTTGCTGACAAGTACAAAGCAATGAAGTGCTTGTAGGCCTAAATTCAGGCATAATTGATTAAAAATCCTTCACACAAGAAGGAAAAAAAAAAAAAAGAGAGTCAAAAAGTAGCATTCAACAAATTGATGCATGGAAAATAATTAATCATTTGATTCTATCCTTAAAAAGTCAAAAAACTATCAAGGCAACAAATGTTGTAACTTGAATTCCATTACATCTATTGGCCCTACATTGATGCATGTGTTTTATCCATGCCCGTCCATCCATATGCACCCTTCACACGTGACATTTAAGCGTACACGTGACCAATATCAGTGGTGAATCTGGTTCATTAATTACATTTCTATGATCTGCTTTAGGTGACATGGATGAAACTGGATGGTATCTAAGATGTGTTGAGAATCTGAGCAAGAATCTTCTACATAATGATCACAATAATAGTAGTAAAGGAACATATTTAGAAAGTTGAGAATCTATTAGCATCTACAACAACTCTCAATTTAATTACACTCTAATATTTTAAAAAAAATAAAATTCAAAGAAAACCATTCCAAAATATCAAAGTATTACCTCATATATTTTTGGGGTAAATGAAAACCCACGCCTCATTTTTCTGCATAGATAAAGAAACAAGGTTCAAAAACTGAATCTCCCTGCCGCATGTGAATGCATTTCCTCAAGTCAATTTCATTAACGTCTAGCTATGCTGATAAAGTAAAGCTTAAGGAAAATTAAATCATTAAGAAGAAAGATGACTTACAAAGCATATAGAAATGTGTTGCAATATACACTTGCCTCTTTCTCCCGGTCAGTACGCTACGTGATTACTATAAGGATGAGGGTCTGTGAAGCAATCCCAGTAATCATTCCACTCCAAATTCCCTTAATACCAAAGACAAATAAATAAAATTTCACATACAGAAATATAGAATTGTAACAAAGAATCAAGCCTACCATAAATAGTGATAAAGCTTATGCAAATGAATGGTGAAAACACCAAGTTCTCCATTTTAGAAATATATAAATCATTCCACAAAACAAGCAATAATGTCATAAGCAGAAACACAACAGGAAGTAAATGCAAACTAGTGAACAAATCAAATGGCTAAAGGAAGCATATACACTGATAATGGTAGCTGGAAATATGAATATTTATTCACACCAGGAAAAATAAAAAAAAAATAAAAATGATTAGAGCTAAACAAAAGTCAAAACAGAATGTTGGTTAGAAAACAATAGCATGCAACCAACTGTAGTTGCTTCACAATTCCAAAATCACTGCCACATAAATTTTCTGGAAGAAAGAAATTACATACATATTTTTGTGCCGTGGCTTGGAGATCGATCCTTGGAATTAGCTTTACGGTGGCCTCTTCCGTGCATCATCAACTGCCACAACCTACAGAAAGGTGTATAGATAAAAGAGAACTTTTAAAAACCAGCAGAAAGCCAGCTAATTCTCATCTCAAGAAAAGACACCTCATACCTGTGCAAGGTCCCCTTTGTATTTCCCATACTTCACGAGGACCCATGTGCCCTTAGAAACTTCACTTGATTTGATTTGAAGAGAAAGCAGATAGAGAACTTCATTTTTGGGAACCAGCACCACTCTACTAGAATATATACTACAAAGCGCTTTACATACCTGTTTTGAAAATTGGTTCCATTCCTAATTAGTCTGGAAAGCATGTAAAAAGGGAAAAAGAAGAAATGAAAGTGCTCTACATCTGCAAGAAAATACCTCAACGACTTCACGTTCCCTATCAGCTTCAATATAAATATAACCTTTCACATGCTCAACAGAAAATGCAGATATTATCTATAATTTAGTTCCAATAGTTTGCATATCAACATACTTCTGGATGAGGCAGAATGCTACCTGCATCTCATGTCCAACCTGCAGCCAAGATTTTTTCAACCACTCTGCCAATATTTGACAGCTGATGACTTGATAGCATACCGTGCATTTGAATGTTGGAGGGCCTCTACAGCCGTTGGCCTCTTGCTGGGGTCCCATGAGCAAAGTGACTATGCATATGACATATCCACAGATCATGCAGGAATAAGCACAACTAGTTATCTTTTCTCTTTTTTTTTTTGGTGGATAAGGTGCATCCATTCGGAAATCAAGCATTCAAATCCTACTTAAAAGTCCAAGCCATTGTCAGCAGAGAGAAAACTACTCAACAGAGAACATTTACCTGTTAAACCGAAAACTAACAAGAAGTTGTTCACTCATTTGTTATATTTATGCCAAAAAAAGAGAGGCAAGGTTCCCCTGTTTGGCTGCCACTCGCAACATATTCTCCTTGTGAAAGCTTGAAAATGTTCTTTTTCCTGTCAATGATTTCCATACTTCCATTTGGCTGCCACTCGCCGATATCCCCTGTGTCAAGCAATCATTGTAAGCATTGTTACAGAGAATGCAGCATGAAAAATCTGAACCGCATGCAAATGATGGTTGGACAGCATATGGGGATCTAATTGCCCAGAGGCAGATAAATGCTGAGACGGAGATACCTGTGTGGAACCATCCACCGACCATGACTTCTTTTGTGAGGTCTTCTCGTTTAAAGTATCCTGAGAACAGGGTATTTCCCCTTACACAAATCTCTCCACGTGGTGTGCTTGAATTGGCATCATATCCCATTTCAGGAACAGACTCCAGGCACACATCTACATTTGGCATTGATAGTTCATTCGGTAGTGAGACAAATGTCCCCACGCAAGTTTCCGTCAGACCTGCATTGAACATTAGCATGCCATCGGTTATCTAAGATTCTTGATTCATTAAACCTCATTAGATTAAGTTGTTCTCAGAAGATGTGAAATATCTTTCATCTAATCAACCTAAATTGCATCAGACCTTTACTAGGTAAAGACATAGGAATGAATTAAAGCAGGTAATACAGTCTAGAAGGATGCAAACCATAGCCTTGTAGAACATGAGCACATGCCACCACCCGTAGAAAAGCTTCCACATGTGTTGCAAGTGGAGCAGCTCCAGATAAAATAAGTCCTACTTTTCCGCCTAATCCTTGCTTTACCTTAAGAAAGCATGGAAATAAAGGTTAGGGAAGCAGACAATGGTTTTTATTCAGGCCGCTATTATGAGCAATAACAAAATTAGGGTAGTATCTGCTGATGGACAATGGCTACCTTGCTGAAAACTACTTTGTCAAAAAGTGGTGCTGCCTCGGAGTTGGGTGAAATCAAGAAACAGAATAGTAACAGAAAGGAAAAGGAGGGCACAATGCA
This sequence comes from Magnolia sinica, assembly GCF_029962835.1. Classification (NCBI taxonomy): domain Eukaryota; kingdom Viridiplantae; phylum Streptophyta; class Magnoliopsida; order Magnoliales; family Magnoliaceae; genus Magnolia; species Magnolia sinica. Next base: position 1,526,314 of record NC_080573.1, on the reverse strand, counting down.
ATGAGCAGACAACAACAAGGTATGGAAAGAAAAAAAAAATGGAATATAGTGATGTCGAGGACCCTAGGCAGATTATTCCAAATAGGAATGTGGGACTAAGCTTCCTATCGAGATTTTCTTTGAGGAACAAATCGATCATGTTCTTTCTATTAGGAATACAAGTTGCAGAACTTACTATGCGTATGCGATGTTAAACAATGTATGCTTCAAGAAATCTCCTGAAGAAATCTTCTCTGTCAGACCTGGAAAAAGAACAACAAAGGCTTAAGAACACATCCATAGGAAGAAGTAAGATCAAAAGCTCCATTCTCTTTTTATGGTGAACAACTAGTGCAAGATAGAGTATAGACAATAGAGATTAACAAACTTGAAGCATGCAAGAGAGACAATAGCCACTACGAGAAAGGAGGGCAGAACCGACACTTGGTGGAACCCTTTGCCCGCGGGAATCAAAGCCGACTGCAGGCAAAGTGTTCCTATTTAATTAAAATCACAAATGCCCCGATCAAAATCGCAAATGCCCTAACCGGCCGCCTCATTTCTCTCTCTCTCTCTCTCTCTCTCTCTCTCTCTCTCTCTCTCTTGCTCTCTTGCTCTCTCTCTGCGCCTTCACTCTCCGCTCTCTCTCTGCACCTCTCCGTCTCCACTCGATCTCTCTCTACCTCTCTCTCCCTCCCTCTCCACTCTCGAACTCATCACCGACACTCTCCCTCTCTCTGCCATCTCTGTCTCTCTCAGTCTCTCTCTCCGTTTGCAGATCTAAGACAGCAGAGCGATGAGAGATTGCAGCTGAGATTTCATCATCGGACGGCGTTCTTGCTATCCAAACCTCATTTCCATCTAAGGTGCTGATATATACACTGAATTTTCGGTGTATGTGCGTGAATCTCGGTTCTGTAGTAAGGGGTATTTTGTGTAATTTGGTTTTTGTATGCGCATGACTATGTACATTGGTAGTCCACTTCTGACATGACCTTCTCCTATCTTAATTTTTCGGATTCAAACCCATCATACACTGAGATTTCGGAGTGTTAGTGTTGAATCTCTGTTTTTATTTTATTTATTTTATGCAATTTCGGTTCGGTGTATGGGGTGCTTTCTGCATTTTGAGATGCCTGCATATGCAAGAGTATTTATTTTGGTAGTCCTCCTCTACCATGACCCACACTCGCACTTTTTCGGATTCGGACCCATATCCATAAAAAAAGGTGGATATAGTGAGCGGATTAGGTTCGGTCCTTACTGTGGGGCCCACTTTGATATATTTATTGTAAATCTACGCCGTCCATCCGTTTTGCCAGATAATTTTAGCATATTAGCCCAAAAATGAAGTAAATCCAATTCGCAGGCGGACCACACTATAGGAAACAGATCCAATTTTGAATTTGGTGTTTGGATTATCATCTTCTGGTTTGATTTTATTGCCAGTGGGTTTGGGTTTGAGTGTAATTAGGTTTTCCACATCACTAAAGGGCCCCATATGGTCATATGCATGTGCATTTGAACATGTGTCGTACATGTGAGCTACCATAGTGGAAATGATGCTAACTTTCGCTGACTTGATCCACATGCATATGCAAAAATCCAGATGCACAATCAGACAATAAATTACAAGGATATTACTAGTATATAGAAGGGCAAAATTCCAAACAGAGTACATGGAGTCATTTACCTTTAAGGCCAGTTCCAACACTTTTACCACTGCATTTATGCTTGAGATTTTCTTCCCTTGTACTTACATCCCTTGTTTCTGAGCTTTAATTGATGATGTTAGAAAGTTGGTTCCCTTATCTGAATGTAGTCATTCTAAAATTTATTTTTCAGGTTTTTGACCAAAGGTGGTATGATGATTTTAGCGACATGGTTGAGCAAAGCAGCTCTTGAAGAACAAACAACTGTTATTCTTATCATTTTTAAGGTGCTTATTTTATTGCATGATTAGATTTATAATTTGCTTTGTCTGATATAAAAAGGCTCACCCTAGATTGGAACATATACACAGGTTCTTCGTCACCTTCTATTACATAAGGCTTTGCTAGTACATATTTCAGCCATATTACAAACTGTTAATAGGTTGCGATTTTACTGGACATCAGGTGGCACTTGTTGTGGCCTGTCTTATTTATTTCTATATTTACATCGATGTTGATAATACATATGGCATCACTTAAAATATTATTTAAAAGACTACATTGTCTAGGTAACATTTATGTATGTCATTAAACCAGATGGATTCTTGTACTTCGGTGGATTTCAAGGAGATTTGGCAAATTACCTTCAAAAGAAAGGACGGCTACAGCCTTCTAAAGCTCTGAGATTCTCTCTTGATATTGCTAGGTAAGCTCATAACTTGATATTTGGCCACCAACTGATTGTTTTTTAATTGAAGATGATGTGGTTTTCACTGACTTTGTTGGTGACAGAAAGTAATCAAAAGCTTTATCGCTTTTCCCTTAGTTTTCTTCTCTTTTGTGGGGACCTATGATACCACCAAACCCACAAGATCTGACAGTGATGTATAGCTTCATCTACAATTGGGTCAGCAATTTGGACAATCTGGATTTCTGAACAGCTAAAAGTTGTAATTTATCAGATGTGTATCATTACAAGCTATGTAGTAGATACTTTGTATTTAGAGAATTTTATAAGAATATATGTATCTCTTGTGTTCTTTGAACTGACTCTGAACATGTCTCATCACATTCTGGAATCAGCCAGCTTGTTTTCACCATATTGCAAAGTCGGACTGCACGGGACAACTTCCCGACAAATCAACAATCATTGTTTGGTGGTCTGAAACACAATGAATGGTGATTTGGAGTGTGAGCTAATTTTAACTGCTAATGTTTGCTACTTCTTTATGAATGTAAAATTGCAGTTAGGTCCTCTTTAAGCTGGATTGGGCTTGGGCTGACCCTCTGGTTGGAATTGGTCAGGTCAAGTATGGTTACCTGATTTGGCAATTCTGCTTCTATCCTTGTGCTTCCCTATTGGAATGTAACTCTTTAGAGATGGTAAGCTTGTTTTGCTCTTTCTCATTTTTTTTTTCTTTTTTTCTTTCTCTAACTTTTTGGTCCATGCAAAATTCATTTTTGGTGATCTTTTTGGTCCAGGAACTTTGCACCATTCCTCAATTTGGTTTTCTTTTTGTTAGTTTCTATACTATGACTTGCATTGATCATTTAGCTTATCATGTGGAAGTTTTTCGGCACTTCTTTCTACTGCAGTTGTTTATCATTGTTATCTTCTTCACTTTTCTATGCTAGATGAAAATTGTTGTTTCATGGAAGTAGATTGACAAATTTGCCTTCTCTGTGTTGCATTTTGCAAGATTCTGAGCCTATATGATATTAAGGATGAGGATATTGATAGTGTTTTTAATCATTCCTAGCCTTTGCTCTTTATAATTTTGATGAATAACAGTTTGTTATCTGTTTTCTCAGGAAACCTCTCGTTACAAATATCATGTGGATGAACTTACCTTGTTCAGGCAAGTATCTATTTTCTCTTATGCAATGTGTTTCTAAAATTTATCATCATCACTAGAAAAAGGTAACAGTGTCTTTTTGCCATTGTCTAATCTTTTATTTTCCCTTGAACAGCTTTTACCCTGCTTTCAGAGCTTGGTAGTTTCAAGTTAAAATCCATTCATTACACTAGTAATCGTAATTAAATTTGATCCAAACATGCCCTTAAATTGTCTTTTAAGATGTCATGTTGCAATAACAATGTACTCAAAACAATGGATTTCATGACGAGCGGTCCAGATGATGGTTCTAATGCATATGTGATCATAACAAAAACAAGTACGACAACTCATCAGGTGGGCCACTCATTTATGAAAAAAATAAAAACTGATTTAGAATTAAATAGAAATTGGTCACATACCCAGCTTGTCTGCAGTTTCTTCTGGTCAATCACTATCTTTGGAGTGTTCAGATTCTTGGAAGGATGTCAAATAATGCTAAGTCCATGGAAATTTTACAAAGTAATTTTTAGAGCTTTACGATATCTGTATCTTTTGCCTAGCTGAATGCTAACCACCCTTGTCTGTTTTAGTCTCATTGATTTCTTTTCCATTTACTTTTCTTTTCTCATTAACCCTTGTGCAGATAAGTTGAATGTGTAACTATCTTCGCCTTGTTATGTTTCAAGGTGATTTTCACTGCCAACTTTGTTTGTTGACTTGGTTTGGCAGGATTTGTGAAATTAGATTGTGGCCTGATGGGGCCCACATGCAAGGATGGATTGGTTTTTGTGAAATTAGATTGTGAAAACCATGCTCCATTTGATATATCTTCCTTTATTTAACCGTTATAGATTTATAGAACCTGTTAGGATTAGCTACCGCTAGAAATGGAAAATTGTGAAAACTCAAACACATACTCTAGCCTCGAAGATTTAATAAACATACAAAGGAAGATTTAGGTTGGACAAGTGCAGGAAACTTATTATATATAGTTGTCTTTTACGATATTTTTATTTTTACATGTCTAAACATGTGTCTCTTAACATGTCCTGATGCATGTTTCTGTATCCTCGGTCATTGATACATAATGATACTGAAACTCTGAACACTGCTTACAAAACATTACAATGTGTATTTACTGTTGCTATTTGGTATATTTCCTGATTTTCTTGACTAGAATATCATCCTGTTGAAAGACCGTTAATTTTCTTCACACACTTTTTCTAAGGAAGTTGCAGCATTCATAATGATTTGTGAAGAAACAGTGATATTTGTTTTGATATTTATTTCTACATCAGTTTTGAACTTCAAACTCTTCAAAGTTGGGATGGTAGTTTGTTGGTGTAGACTATGGTTATTTGGAACGGGATGAGCGTTTGGTTTTTGGGTGGGGAATGGGATGAGGGCTCAGTTTTTGAAGGATTTCTGGTTAGGGGAGTGTAAGCTGCAAGATCAGTTCCCCAATTTGGCCTGCAAGGTGGTGGATTTGGATGTCACCATGAATGGATGTTTTGTGCTTGAAGGGTCCCAAGGGATGTGGCTTCCTCCATTTTGCAGAAATCTACGGATGTTGAAGCTGAAGAGTTTCTTTCATTGCTATATCTTGTGAGGATTTCTCTTGTTCCCTTCAAGTGCGGGATGGTCTTAGTCCTTTCAATATGATTATTCATTTCAATATATTAAATGATTTCCATTTCCCTTTCTTAGTCCTTTCATTTATGGTCTTCTCTCATTTTGTGGGCTGCAGGTCAGACAGATTTGCTAGGCTTCAACGGATTCAATGCTCATTGGGCCCATGACCAGCCTTATTCATTGTGCTTGGTGGCGGTCCTTCCATGGCCACTGCGACGTTTTCTACACAAGGGCAATGAGAGGAATTTCAGCCTCAAGCGCACCGGTTCGATCCGCTCCCAGTATTCAGGTCTAAGCATAGTTGTCCAAGCGACCACATTGCATCATTTGATAACATCTCCAGTGAAAGAGAAGGCCTGAGCAAGGATGATAACATTCGCAGCATAAAAAGTTAAAAAAAAGGATGATAACATTTGCAGCATAAAAAGAAAAAAAAAAAAAAAAACTAGGATACATGAGTGTCACCTTTCTTTTTCTTCTCTCTCTCTCTGTTTTTTTTTTTTTTGTCTTGCTGACGAAAAAGATTTGCTCTATGGCTACGGGTTATTGGTAGCCATGAGTTCTATAGCAACTGATTTAATTCGTAGCCATATGCTTTTAAATCTATAGCTACGGTTGTATTACGGACTATAACCGTAGCTATGTTTAGGTACGAATTTTATCCGTAGCTTTTGATAGCATTTCAATAAAAAGCTGACAATTTGGCGGCGTCCAGCACAATTGTCAGGAAAGGTCCTGACCGACGGTAAAGCCTTTACCGACTGAGGCTTTACCGGCTGTTAACTAACTGCGGGCAAAATATTTGCCGGCGGTTTTATGTCTTTTCCGGCGGTTTTGACCGCCGGTAAAGGCCTATTTTCTTGTAATAAGCTTACAAATCCTCCTCAATGATGGGACACTTCAAAAGTAAGAGAGTCAACCCAGCTCTTGGAGCCATGAACAGATCAGCACTTCTAATCTGAGATTAGAGTTCCTATTGATTTGTGCTTTGAAAATACAAATCAAACAATCTCAGTGCTCTGAATGCTTGCTTACCCTTGGGTTGTGCGAGTTTTAGTTGGGCTTGGGGTTAGTATTGGGTGAGACCGTGCTGCCATCAGCGTGTTGTCAAGGTGAATCTCTACCATGGCTGGTTCCAGAGCAAGGTTAAAGAAGGTTAATGTCCAGTGAGCAGCTGATAATAAAACCCTTGCCAATTTAACAATTAAAATTTGAACCCAAACAGCTGGGAGGAAGGCTAAAATTGAATATAGTGATGGCCCATGCGCACACACAACACATGTATTTTTGTGTTCATGTATTGAAAGATGAAAAATGACAGAATATAATGCTTCGGTACTTCCATATGCAACAAAAAGACATGTATTGAAACAATGCATGTACAGTGTACATGCATGTATATATTTATTCGCATGCATATATTACATATTTGTACCAAAGGATGCAGACATTGACATGTGTTAGAATGCTAGGCATAGCATCTCTTGGGGACAATGACTTGTTGAACATTACCTGTATAGATCGAATCCAGCACACGTGGAACAACACAGAAAATAGTTGGTTTTAGCTCCCCAATGTCTTCAATTAATAATTTTACATCCTAGAGATGAAATATAGATTTTATTTTATTTTTTATTGCAACGAATCAATTTATTGAAAAAAGATATGAATACAAAATATCCATTAAGGCAATGGATATGGATCCCAATAAAAAGCAAAGGCCTAGTGAATCCTTAGCTAAGATGGCCAAGGAATTCATTTCTCTTGACACTTGCTTAATGGAAATTATAATTAAATTGGACTCTTATTTGGAAAAAGGATATCATGTAGACGAAATAACTCACCCCACGCCAAAATCCTATTGAGGCACCATGAGAAATAAACAACTCCTCAATCACCCGATCAAAGATATGTGCCAGAGGGAGATAAGATAAATAAACATCCTCCTCGTTCAACTGTAACACATTCCAAGAACAAAAATATAAGAAACACAATCAAGACCAAAATAGTGAATAAGCCACACATATATCTTTACGCTGGCCAATTGTCACTCATAAATGTAAAATTGAGCCTCAAAAGGCCTTGATACATACATTCATACATACATGTATGTATGTGTGTGTGTGTGTGTGTGTGTATCCATTCAAAAGACATGAGAGTAATTTAATATGACTATCCTGTAAGCAAAAATCTATACAAAAAAAAAAAAAAAAAGGAGCATGAAGCCCAATAATAAAAAATAAAAAAATTTAAACCCCATGCTCTCATCATCACCCACCCTGAAGAGTGACTTGAATTTTTGAAACATCTCCCATTTCTTTCTTCCTAAATACCCACCATATGCCTTTCATTTCTTTTGCAAGCTCCAACCTATGCCGACCCAAAAAATAGAATCCAATATAGCTCATATAGGCCCAAGAGATATTGATATCAAGTAAATAATACTCACTAAGAAATCAAATATAATTGTCAAAAATCAAACTAGGCCACTTGATCAATCTATATCTTGTAAATCATCAATATTTCACTTGGAAATTCCAATTTAGCAATTAAGAGGTAACAAATTTTGTCAACACATAATATCATGTGCTAGATAAAAAAAAGTAGGGCATAACATTATAAGAATATACACAAAAGGATAAGAGAATATAGAAGGCAATGAAATTATTTAGTTACGCTTTTACCATAGAAAAACTATAACTATAATGACATATATATATATATATATATATATATATATATATATATATATATATATATATAAATACATCAAATCTGCTTGTTTATTAATGCATCTCTAAATAATCTTCTATATCTAACATTCTAATTCTAGCATTAAAAGTTCAGAAAACACATCAAATCTACTAGTTTTTAGAGCATTTCAAGGCAGAGACATACATCTCGAGAGCTCAGAAAATGCAACAAATCTGGTGGATTTTTTGAGCAATTCAAGTGAAATCTAAGACATCCCAAGTTCTAATTACAACATTGGAGGGCTGAGAAAATTCATCAAATCTGCTGGTTTTCAGAGCATTTCAAGCAGCCTCTTCCACATCCACAGTTCTACTGCTGACATTGAAAACTCAGAAAATGCATTGAATCTGCTTGTTTCTAGGGTAATTCCAATGTTGAAAGCTTGGAAACCGAATGAAATCTATTGGTTCTTAGATAATGTCGAGTCAAATCTCGAACACCTGAAGTTCAACTACCGACATTGAAACTCACAGAAAATATAAATCTGCGGGTTTTCAGAGCATTTCAAGTGAAACGTACCACATCTGAAGTTTAAATACCAACATTGAAAGAAAATGTATAGAATCTGATGGTTTCCAGAGCATTTCAAGCGAAATGCATAAAATCTGATGATTCTGACGCCGACAATGGAGAAAAAAGAATAGTCTGTTGGTTTTTGAAGCATTTCAAGCGAAATCTTTGATACCTAATCACAACATCAAAAACTCAGAAAATGCACAAAAACTACAAGTTTTCAGAACACTTCAAGTGGTAGCTACTACAGCCGAAGTTCGAATTCAGATGTTGAAAGCTCAAAATAACACAAAAAAAAGCCCCAAATCTAGATACCTTCACTAGCATTCCTACAAAATACACAGCCGTAACAAGATAAGGGAAGAACAGAGGAACATACCTTTAAAAGAAGCAACGAGAGATCTGAAATCTGCAAGCATTTCCTTCAAAGAACTGCATAAGGATGCTACAGGTCCGCCATTAAAGCCGCAGAGAGCTTCGCTAGACAGAAACTCCTTGAATCTCTAAGTTTCTCTCACAAATCCCAATTTCAAACCTCTGGATTCTCCATTTCAGCCAAAACCAATGCAAAAGGAGCTGAAAATCTGCAGATTTCTCCCAAAATCCCCTATAACTCTTCTCGTAATCGAACGACAGAGCTTTCGCTCAACCACTGGAGCTCGATTCAGCTGAAGTCGAACTAGAGAGCTCAGAATAGCGAGATTTACATCAAGAATCCATACCGGTTGATGGGTTAGGGTTTGGATTAGAAAGTAAAAAAGACATGGTACTCTACTTGTGATGGTGGTGCGGCAAGCGACTGCGAAAGTTTGGAGAAGAGGAGGGTTAGGGTTTGGAGATAGCAACGATCAGGGATTAGGAGAAGAAGAGGGCTAGTGTTTGGAAAAGGAGGGCTTTTGATGTAAAAAGTAAAACAAAAGGGGGGAAATAACCTTTTATTACGAGAGAAAGAGAGGGCGTGAGCGTTTATTTCGCCGGCCGTGGTTTCCCATATCACAGGCTGCCGATAAAAAAAGGGTCGGGGATTCTCACATTTCTTGTAGTGGATGGGATGGATTTTAAGGTCACGATGGCGGTGTCAGTGGATTGGTTTAAGATCAATGAGATTGCTATATCCCGGGAAAAGTTCACCGAGTCTGTTTGGCACACTTGGCATATCCCGGGATTTTACCTTCTGATCCCTTCCAATCCGTCCAACCAAACACTCCCCGGGCATGATTGAAATGGATTTGAAGGGATGGGATCAATTTTAAGGTAATGATGGTGATGTCAGTAGATTGGTTTAAGATCCATGGGTTTGCTATATCCCGGGACAAGTTCATCGGGTCTGTTTGGCTCGTTTGGCATATCCTGGGATTTTACTGTCCCATCCCTCCTAATCCCAAGGGATCCGTCTGGCCAGACAACCCCTAAGTGGATGCATCTGATGGAGAGGTTGGATGTGATACATAGACCACGATGGCCCTACTTCAGCCTGGTACCACGGTGTGTGCCACTGTAGCACACCTCCTTAATGATTTCGTACATTTACTAGTGATGATGCTTAGCAAATATGCTTGATTGGATCTTATACTTGAATCATTGACATCAGGCATATATGCATCTTGGTGACGCAGGGAAGAACGTGATGAGGTCTATCAGTGTCTTCCTCATGAATAACTACTCCGAAACCACATAGCTATCTGGATTCCTCATCAGATAAAATAGAAATAGGTTTTAATAAATTTGAAAATAAATTGATTGATGATAAAAAATGAAATTACAATCCATTAAATAATGAGTTCAAACCTAGGGCGGAGTTTTAGACTCAAATTATCCTAAAAAACATATCTTACTATAAATAGTAAATTTAAGTCATTATTTCTATAGGACTTCATGGTTTTCGGCAAAAATAGTAAGCATCGAATTCGGCCCAACCATATGATTCTCCTAATTTTTCTACGCTTTTCTTTTTCTTTTTTTTTCATGTTGGGCACTGGTACTCAAAGGATCAAAAGTTATGATCAAATTAAAACCTATTTATAGTAAAAATAAAAATAAAATGAACTTTGACCATCAATCTGATGGAATCTCGCAAATCCACAACCCAGTTGGCTAAAGTAGCTTCTCTTACCCAAAATAATACATGATATGTCGGAAAACTCATTCCAATTTGCGAGATAGGGCTGTTTTAAGGTTACAGGTCTGATCATCTCCGCCTCTGATCGGGCTGTCTTTAGTCCATCTTTGCCATGAAAGTATCCGACCCACTCTACATCAAGTGGGCTCTCTTTCTGGATGACCTCAGTTGACAGATGATCCCAGCCATCATTTCTCTTGTTGAGTCAAATATTCATTTTTGACCCTTTATTTGAAAAGCACCTATTTATAAAGATGGAATCATCTCTTCACAGTGGTTTACATCCATGGCCCAACCATTAACATGGCCATTTAGACAGACTGAGTGGATCGACCTCTCCCAATTAGCCACATCTCCAGTAACCAAACGTAACAAAGGCAAAACCTCAAATTTTAAAAACAATTAAGAAGGAAAAGAAAGAAAAATCCAAACGTTAAGTTAGAAACTGAATAAGCCAAACCTGAGGTTGAAGAAGGCGCAACAAGCAAAGACGCAAGCAAGAGAAGGTGGGTATGCTCAAACAAGATGCCGATTCATGATATGCAATGGGTTCGAGTGTGAGTGTGGGAAAAAGCAAAAATGCCTTGGAATCTCTTTATCCGGAAAAGTATACTGTGATAGTTCACCACCACTCTATGGCCCGGCCACATAGATATTCCTTTGCCCAGGCCTGTGTACGACCTATAGGGATATTTGTGACAAATCCACTCCGTCCATCTGTTTTTGAATACCTCCAAATGTGAGGATTCTAAAAATCAGACAGATACAAAACTCATGTGGACCATACCACACAAAACAGTAGGGATTGAACACCCGTGGGTTACAAATTTTTTTTATCAGGATGATTTTTTTTTTTTTTTTAAGTTTCTCTAAGTGGTAATAACCCTATGAATGGCTTGGATGGTATATAAATATCATGGTCAGCTTCAGGAAGATTCCAATGATACACGTTTTCATCCCCACTGTTTTGTTCGGCGTAGTCTGTTTTTGGACGTGCTTCGTTTAGAATCCTACACTACTGTAATCTTTTGAAGGAGATGATTGAAATGTATTTGCGCACATGCATACCTCTGTGTCACACATCCGCTTTTGGAAAAGTAATGCAACCCTCCTCTCAATCCTCATGTGTATTGTCCAGCTCAGAAAGCATTGAAAAGTAAGGCAACGTCAAATTTAATTATTGTCCGTACGATCCAGCTAAGCAATGCATCCACCTTTTGAAGGACGCAGGTTTATGCCGAAGAATCAACCTTTTGAAAAGATGTAGTTTACTTTACAAGACTTCTAAAGATCATGGGCTACCGTAAGTGCTGTACACGAGTCGAACCGAGTCCAGCCTCAGCACGGCACGGCTCGGCTCCGCCAATACCTAACCCTAGCTAAAATTCAACTTAACTCGGCTTTGTAGTGAAATCACCAAAAACCTACCTCGATACTAAGCTTTTGTGTCTAATAAATAATTCAATAGTGGTCATTGAATCTCCAATGTTTCCTCTAATGTGTCACACTTAAGTATTGGATCCATCGTATTTTTTTTCACATGTTCTAAAATGATCTTACAAAACGGATGAATGGGGTGGATTTATCACAAACATCACGGTGGCCCCCATTAGCATCCTAGCACAAGGGGACCCGTTTTACTGTGAAAGCCTGTGGCAGAAAGTTACCGCGCCAGATGCAAAGTGGTACACCATTATATTTGTTGGAAATCCACCCGTCCATCCGTTTGACAATATCATTTTATTAGACGGATCCAAAAATCAAGTAGGCCATGCGAGAGAGTAAAAACTGTAGAAATTGTTTCTTCTTATTGAATCCCTATCTATTGGTTCATGGTCATCGAAGCACGGACGAGTGGAACAACCTCAGACAAGTGGAGCAACCTCGTCCACTCAATCCTTATCCGCACGGTGAACGGGTTAGATGAGACCCGGACACCGAAAAGGGTGTGTGGGCCTTACTGTAGGGGCCACGTTGGTGTATGAATTCTGTATCCACACCACTCATGCATCCACGCCGCCGTCCATTCATTTCTCTATTTCAAGTCATTGGGCAAAACAAAAAAAAAATTAAATGCAGCAGATACGTGCGAGGTAAACCATATCATTAATGGGCTACTAAAGCTTTAGATTAAACTGATATTTGTTTTTTTTTCCCCCCTTCATCCAGCTTATGTGACCTTGTTATTTGAATGGATGGATACACCATACAGATGAAGTTTTTAAAGGCTGGCATTTAATCACCACTATTTCCCATGATATGGTTCACCTGGTAAATGTATCATTTTTTGGATGATGCCCTAAAATGATCTAAAAAACCAGTGGACTACATGGATACAAAATACAGACATCAAGGTTGGCCCACAGTAAGGGCCACCCACACCATATCTTGGGTGAGTACGTGGTCTTACCTAATTCGCTCTCCTATAGGCTTGATTTTTTGGCCCCATGCAATTTGGTTTGACATATGATGGTTTAAGTGGATTTCACGGTTCTATAAAATTCAACCCTGAACATCTCTTTCATTGTTGGCGTGGCCCACTCAAATAAAAAATTAGCATTTTTTTTCCTAGTATCTAATGTGGGATGATAATTGTAATGGTTGGATTAGATTTCATGCAAATATCGCGGTGGTCCCATTAAAAACTAAGCTGCGTGCTGGAGCCGTGTGAGGAAGAGGCGTGTCTACCGAGGAATCACGGATTTAAAGAAAATGAGAGATAGAGAGCTGGGTTTCGGTGTGCTAATGAGAGGGCTCCCGTTTGGATTTGCAAATTGGTGGATTTTTCTTATATATTTGCAGGCCAGTTTGTTTAGTGTCTGCTATGACTCAGGATCTAGCGTTTATCTCTGCCAAGCTCAACTCGGTTTGACTCGGAAACAGATCGGATACTCCCCTGCAACCCGCCCTTGGCTGGTGGCCGGTGCTGTGTGGGCCTTACCATGACGTATGTGTTTCATCCACTCCGTTCATCCACTTTTATAGATCATTTTAGGTTTAATCCCAAAAATGAGAGGGATATAAATTTCAGGTGGACCACACCGAGGGAAAACAATAGTGATTGGATATCCACCATTAAAATCCTCCTAAGGCCCAATGTACTGTTTATTTGACATCCAATCTGTTGATTAGGTCATACAGGCCCAGAAGGTTAAAAAAAAAAAAAAAACTTTTATGGCCTCCAAAAAGTTTTTAATGGTTAACGCTCATTCAACACTGTTTCTGTAATGTGGTCAACTTGAGATTGGTACATACCTCATTTTGGTCTCATCTAATAAAATGATCTGGAAAAATAGATGAACGGCATGGATGAAACACATACATCATGGTGGGGCCCACAGGTATCCGTTTGACTCATGTACAGCTCCAAACACAATGCACGTTTGAAAGGTGTTACACCCGGTATGTACTCGGCTAGGGGCTGGCTCGATTAAATCTCAACACGTCAGGGCTTCATGGCCTCAACATATTTACTCCCCTTAGATTAACAACTTGCCAGAGCTTGCTGTCACTCATTTGAGTACACTCAGACTCATCGAGTCCGATTTAGTTTGACATTGTGAGCCCTGGTTGGCCTGATCTCAGCCCTATACTATTAAGCCCTTAGTTGTGATGGGAGGGCCTTGCCCTGTCCCTCCCAAGAGAAAAACAAAATGACTAAGGGTTGGAACTTATTTAATTTATGAATATTTTGGTATCTCACCTCATATAGTTGGTTTAGATTATGCATTTAATTTATGAATATTTTGGTATCTCACCTCATATAGTTGGTTTAGATTATTGAAGCATAAGCATAAATCCAACAGAATTTTAAACTACACAAGCACATTCAAGGAAATCCACTCGCAAGAATCCTCAAAGTCTCTACATTATTATTATTATTATTTTTCCTCTTTTTATATATTTTTATTGCAACGGTTCACTTGATGATTGGACATGGCTATCAATCATTGTAATTTAATAAAATACAAAGCCTTTTTTTTATTATTTAAATGTTTTAGTTATTGCATCAACTGGTTAACTGAATGAAATTTAATAGTTGGTTGAAGATGGAGGACGCTCATTAGCTGCCGACACGTTGAGCAGCGAGACTCCCTGCTGAAGTGACGTCACCTAGTTCTGTGGGCCCACCATTATGTTTGTTTTGTATCATGCCGTTTATCTGTTTTGAGAGATCATTTTAGGGCAAGAGCCAAAGATTGAGTAAAATCCAAAGCTACAGTGGAACGCACCACAGAAAACAGTGGGAAAAGTGACGCCCACCATTAAAAATTCTAAAGGCCACAAAAGTTTTAGATGAGGCTGATATTTGTGTTTTCCCTTCTTTCATGTCTGTGTTAACTTGTGAACAGGTTGGATTTCAAATAAACATCATGGTGGGCCTTAGGAAGGTTTCAACGGTGGCCATCTCTCTCACCACTGTTTTCTGTGGTGGGGTCCACTAAAGCTTTGGATCTGTCTCATTCATTGGCTCATTCCCTAAAATGTTATCTCCAAATGGATGGACGGTGTTGATATAACACATACATCATGGTGGCCCCACAGAACTAGGTGACGAGTCTCGCTGCTCAACTTGTCAGTAGCGAATCGGCGTCCCAAGGTGGAGTCCTGGAAGGATATGTTGGGTATATTTTTGGACGATCCAAATTCATTAAAGTCAGGTTAAAGGTGGGTCCAAAGTTCTTTAGAAGGTTCTACACCTGATCATCATAATCATCATCTAAGCCTTTCTACCAACTAATTAGTCTCAGCAGCATGAATCTTGTTCTGCCATTCCACTCTATCGAGGATTATAATCCTCAGTTATAATATAGCTCATCAGGTCTTTTCTAGTACAAATGGTTCGTTTGACAATTGGGGAGATGCTTTGGACTGAGATCTAACACTTTCAAATTTTGGATCTAACACTGGTTCAAGTTGAAGTTTGGGTTTATAACAAGATCTCAGAGATGTACTCCAAATGCGGTTCGATGCACGATGCTTACCATCTGTTTGGGAAAATGCCCAAGTGGAGCTTTACGTCTTGGGACACCATTCTAACGGGGTTTGCGAACAATTTTCTTGGAGAGGAGGCTATTGACATGTTCAACTGGTTCAAGCAAGCAGAGCTGAGGCCTGATAGGTGTTTGTTTATTGGGGTCTTTACTGCATGTTCTGAATGCAATTGATGAGGGAATTCTACATTTTGAATCGATAAGCAAGGATTATAGTATTATCCCTGCCATGGAGCATCATGTGAGTATTGTGGATATGCTTGGGAAATCAGGGTATCTGGATGAAGCCATGGAGTCCATCGAAATGATGCCTGTTGATCTGTCTGTGAATGTTTGGGAAACATTGATGAACCGTAGCTGGGTCAACAGAAACATGGAACTTGGTGATCACTGTGCTTAGTTTGTAGAAAACTTAAAAGACTCCTCCACGCTAACAGAACAAACTAGAGGTGAAATTGTCTGCAAATAACCATCTAGAGGTCAGAAGTAGAGTGCATGAGTGTAGGGCGGGCATTCCTAACACACACATATAGTCATGCTCGGCACCTTTGCACGTGTGCACCTTTGCACACGTATCATGGACGTCTAATCCAAACAGTCCATGTGATACGGAATCCCATGAAACCCCAAGAGACAAATTTTCATCTTGATCTAAAATTTTGGTGGGCCATAGCAAAGAGAAATGAAAATCAATGGAGGAAACTGTTTTCATTTTTCATGGCCCACAAAAGTTTTGGATTAGCAAGACTTATATGCATAGAGTACTTAACGGTAAACCAAATAAGTAGCAGTAGAATTTCTTCTTCAGAAGACAACAGATACTTCCCACCCTAAAAAAGATGAGATTTATGGGCAGTTGTAGGGTTTGAGTGGGCAAATGAGGGAGGCAGGGTGTGTACCAGATACAAGATTTGTCTTGCATGACATATACCAAGAAGCAAACGAGGAAACTTTGCTCTGTCGCAGTGAGAGGCTCGCTATTGCCTATGTTAATACAATATCCAATATTGGCATGAACAGTGTACTCACCTTATGAACATGAACTCTTAACCATTCCTTTGTATGCCAATAATGGAAATGTTAAGAGTTGACCAGTTGCAAATACTTAATCCATCTACTATAGGTGTGATACTATCAATAGCTTGGATGAAACAGCCATGGCTTCACATACACAAACTTAGCGTACAACAGGAAAAATCATCCTTCAGCACAAACAGCAGTTTTGGCCTCATCTGATAACATTAACAAAATCCTAATTGGAATACTAAGATCGAATTAACCTGAGCATTTCGTCCAACAGGTGGACTCTTCCATGTACTTCATGTATGTCCCTAGTACAAAAAAAGAATCACAAAATAAAAGGAACAAAAAAAAAACAAAAGGAACCCTGCATGCCGTTGAATGATCCCAGCCATACGATCGCTAGATTTTTCCCCTCCATAATCTTCACTCCATCTCACATAACCTTCTTATTTCGCCATTCGTTTGTCTGTCATGAAAGAGAAGAACAAGCGGGACCATCCAGACCTTCTAAAAAAAAAAATTCTATGTAAGCAAGGCCCATGCAACTCACAGGGCAAAAACGTGTAGAGATCAAGACTGTCAATATGGAGGGCCAATGTTTCAATCAAAATAGGCAGTGATTAGAGAACTTTGAGCATCCAGTCATTGTGACATTTGCTGTTTCAATGTGCACCGTTTCTCTGTCTTGATCCAACCACTCTTTTTCCAGGCTTTACTTGATAGAACCTATCAGAGTGGTGTCCCACACATCAACAGTCCTGATCAGTGCATGTTGGCCACATTTACTGCGTACCATGGGGTGGCATCTGTGTAGTATCCTAGCCAAAGTAACTTATTAGTAGCACTCCTGATTGAAATATAGATGAGAAACGATCCAACTTTAACAAACCAACATAAGTTATAGTGCTCTAGTTGCATTGGGACAGTTGATGTTCTATTCAATTAGGCCAACACACATTTTGTGTGCTACCATGCAAAAGTAATACCGATAGATTGATCCGCATCGATGGATGGGATGTTTAGGATTGCAAGGGAAACGTGACTTTTTAGAAGGATTCGTGATGGCCCTGCAGATTGATTATAGGACTACTCTGTTGTAAGCGATCTTGACTGTTCATTTATGAGGCATTTATAGGATGATTAGGATTGCCTGATCATTGTGGTTGTGGTTTGCATGGCAGCCCATGAAATGTGTGCTGGACCTAATGAACAGTTCAGATTGACCAATTGGATTATTAGAAAGCGTCGCAATGCATGTAAGATTAATAGTTTATAGTTGTGTTGGGTCATTTCCAAACATAAATGAAAGAAATGGCAGCGACCACGTAAGAGATCACTGGTATCAATATCAGAATAGGTGGGAATATGGTACCTTCTTCTTTTGTTGTTGTGATAGCTGTTTCTTCTTTTTCAGATGCTTCCTTTTCATGATGATGGTGATAATGATGAACATCATCATCATCATCATCTTCTTCTT